>NC_092159.1:18900060-19200060 GCF_045791955.1 Oncorhynchus clarkii lewisi
ACACAGCCATTTTTTCAGCCAAAGAGAGGAGTCACAAAAAGCAGAAATAGAGATAAAATTCATCACTAACCTTTGATGATCATCAGATGACACTCATAGGACTTCATGTTACACAATACATGTATGTTTTGTTCGGTAAAGTTCATATAAAAATCTGAGTTTACATTGGCGCTTTACGTTCAGAAGTTCCAAAACATCCTTTGATTTTGCAGAGAGCCACATCAATTTACAGGAATACTCATAATAAACATTGCTAAAAGATACAAGTGTTATGCATGGATTTTAGATCCACTTCTTCTTAATGCAACCTCTGTGTCAGATTTCAAAAAAGCTTTACGGAAAAAGCAAACCATGCAATTATCTGAGTCGGCGCTCAGAGCCCAATCAAGACACAAATATATCCGCCATATTATGCAGTCAACAAAAGTCATAAATAGCATTATAAATATTCACTTACCTTTGCTGATCTTAGCACTCCCAGGACTCCCACTTCCACAATAAATGTTCGTTTTGTTTGGTAATGTTCATCATTTATGTCCAAATAGTTACTTTTGTTAGCGCGTTTGGTAAACAAATCCAAAGTAACAAAGTGGGTTCACTAAAAGCAGAGGAAATGTCAAAAAGTTCCGTAACAGTCAGTAGAAACGTATTGAAGATGTATTGAATCAATCTTTAGGATGTTAACATAAATCTTCAATAATGTTCCAACCGGAGAATTCCTTTGTCTTCAAAAGTGCGATGGAACAGAGCTCCCTCATGTGAACGCGCATGGTGAGAGCATGGTCAGCTCATGGCGGACCTTACTCATTCCCTTCTCCTTTGGCCCCACTTCACAGTAGAAGCATCAGACAAGGTTCTAAAGACTGTTGACAACTAATGGAAGCCTTAGGAAGTGCAACATTAACAATATCCCACTGTATCTTCAATAGGAGCTGAGTTGAAAATCGACCAACCTCAGATTTCCCACTTCCTGGTTGGATTTTTTCTCAGGTTTTTGCCTGCCATATGGATTCTGCTATACTCACAGACATCATTCAAACAGTTTTAGAAACTACAGACTGTTTTTTTTATCCAAATATACTACTAATAATATGCATATTCTAGCTTTTATGGCTTTGTAGCAAGCCGTTTACTCTGGGCATGCTTTTCATCGTGACGTGAAATTAATGCCCCCTACCCCAAAGAAGTTAAGGGTTAATGTTTCTTTCTTGCAGGTTCTTGCCCGATGGACACTTTTACATATGGTACCAGTCTCTGGTTTTAGAAAGGGGGGAAATGTATGGTATGACGCGCTGTTCGTCATACTGTACGTTGTTATGGTTTACAACATTGTGCTGCATTACGGATGGATGGGTTGTCAGAATGAATGGCACATGTCATTAAACGAGAGAGTGATGTGCAATGTGAAACTGTGCAGATTTACATTGTTTGACAGCTAAGCTAGATATAGTGGCTTGCATAAGTATTCACCCCCTTGGCATTTTTCCTATTTTCTTGCCTCACAACCTGGAATTAAAATGGATTTTGGGGGGTTTGTATCATTTGATTTACACAACATGCCTACCACTTTGAGATGCAAACCATTTTTTATTGTGAAACAAACAAGAAATAACAAAAAAAAATGAAAACTTGAGCATCCCCCCCAAAAGTCAATACTTTGTAGAGCCACGTTTTGCAGCAATTACAGCTGCAAGTCTCTTGGGGTATGTCTCTATAAGCTTGGCACATCTCGCCACTGGGATTTTTGCCCATTCTTCAAGGAAAAATTGCTCCACCTCCTGTAGAGCCACGTTTTGCAGCAATTACAGCTGCAAGTCTCTTGGGGTATGTCTCTATAAGCTTGTTACATCTTGCCACTGGGATTTTTGCCCATTTTTCAAGGAAAAATTGCTCCACCTGCTGGTGTACAGCAATCTTTAAGTCTTACTTCAGATTCTCAATTGGATTGAGGTCTGGGCTTTGACAAGGCCATTCCAAGACATTTAAATGTTTCCCCTTAAACAACTCGAGTGTTGCTTTAGCAGTATGCTTAGGGTCATTGTCCTGCTGGAAGGTGAACCGCCATCCCAGTCTCAAATCTCTGGTATCCCTAAAGAACTTCCCTGTATTTAGCGCCATCCATCATTCCTTCAATTCAAGTTTTCCAGTCCCTGACGATGAAAAACATCCCAGCGGCATGATGCTGCCACCACTATGTGTGTTCTTGGGGTGACGAGAGGTGATGGGTTTGCGCAAGACATTGCGTTTTCCTTGATGGACAAAAAGCAAAATATGAATCTCATCTGACCAACGAGAGAATCACTGACATGATGTCAGCTGGTCCTTTTGTGGCAGGGCTGAAATGCAGTGTAATTTTGGGGGGATTCAGTTAATTTGCATGGCAATTCATCTGATCACTCTTCACAACATTCTGGAGTAAATGCAAATTGCCATCATACAAACTGAGGCAGCAGACTTTGAAAATTAATATTTGTGTCTTTCTCAAAGCTTTTAGCTACGGCTGTACACTGCTGCTACTCGCTGTTTGTTTGTTTGTTACCTATGCATAGTCCCTTCACCACCACCTACATGTACAGATTATCTCAACTAGCCTGTACCCCTGCACAGTGACACGGTACCGGTGCCCCCTCTATATAGCCTCGTTATTGTTATTCTATCGTGTTACTTTTATCATTACTTTTTATTTTAGCCTACTTGGTAAATATTTTCTTCATCTTGAAATGTACTGTTGGTTAAGGGCGTGTAAGAAAGCATTTCACTGTAAAGTCTACACTTTGGCGCATGTGGCAAATAAAGTTTGATTTGATTTGATTTGGTAGATCTTAGAGAACAATTGTGACCTGGCCCGACCAGGGAAAGTTCACCAAGGTAAAACGAGGACCCTTGGTATAATTCCATCGTCTTTCACAAGTTTCTCTCAAACCAGTCCATTAACTAAATAGAAATTACATTTGTGTAGACAATCTTAATAAAGCAACTGAACAAATTGCTGAACACAAACACACAGCTCGGCGCTAGCCTGAAAAGGTTGGGCCAAGTGCCCCATTTGGAATCCCGGCCAAGACGTTAGGTCTGGGGGGCAAGTCAAGATGAATCCTCTGTCTAGTCGTGGCGGCGCATGACGTCTTGCCACCAAGCTTCACTACTTCCACTGCGGAGAGGAAACAAGGTCTGGGAAAACACATTTTTAAACACAAATTAAACGAAGAGGGGAGGGGATGGAGGGGTGAAAAGAGGAAGAGTCCCTTTGGAAGAGGGCATTATTTATGACACCCCACCCTATCTTCCTCTCTTCCCTTATTCCTTCAGAGCAGTTAGTTACACCATTGCTCTAGGAAGCAAAATAGTGCCACTTTATATCCATTAGCATCACTAAATGGAAGGGAAGCCATCCAAGGGATGAGAAGAGACAGACAGGGCTAGGAAAAAGCCCCTGTGTACATCCTAAATCATGTTCCAGGTCTCTGCATGAATGCCAAAGCTGTGTTTAGCTATGCCAACCAACTACGCCACCCTCTCCTCACTGTTGGGGGGTGCAGTAAGGGGGTTTGCAAACAAAAATATTCTTCCAGACGAGTGGATGTTTTTGAGTAAGAAAATTATTTTCAGTTAATTTCAGTTGAGTTCAGTTCATTTCAAGATTTTCTAAGTTTAGTTCAGTTTATTTCGAGGGGAAGAATCCATTTGTACTAGGATATTCCTTTGTCCGGGTTGAGGAGCCACGTGATTGAGTCTACTAAATGTACTGCCATTATTGAAACAAATTATCCAACTGTGGTCTATACAGCATGCCTACGGTATGGCAATTAGGACTAACGGCCTAAATATTGCAGGCGACAGTTACTTACTGAATGTGTATGAAAGACTTCCACATGTACAGTAGCCTTACAAAATGGGCCTCTTATAGCAATTACTGTGTGTGTGTGTGTGTGTGTGTGTTTGCTTATGAACATTTCAGAAGGCTAGCTCACTTCATTGATAACATGCCAAATATATAATGAATTCTCTCCGTGAGGTTTCTTACATTATAAACCACTCACATAATATACAAATCCATATTTAGATTTTCCCCACTGGATGTATGAAGAACAAAGAGAAAACCGTGTGATGCATGATGAAAAAATAACATAAAGAGAAAATAATTTACATTGATCACGCCAAGGCTGGTAGATTTTCGTGCAATATTGACAAACATGTAGATATTTACTACCAGTGAAGTGCGTTACTGGAAGCATCAACTTAAAAAACAAGTTGATGGATGAAATAAATTATCAAGGTTGAAAATCCCTTCATGGCTTTTATGATAATAACGATCAGCATGAGGCACAATAATGGCAGCCATTTTAAATCCACACTGGCAGGAAGAAGAAATACTGCCATTATATTTATAAACACCACTGAGACTGAGAGACTCGACACTCAGCCCATCTCTCTCCCCATAGGGAGTCTAGGCTAGGCTAGTATCCACCCAGAGCTCAGGCACACACACGGACAGACAGATAGACAAAGAAGAGACCACATTATCCTTGTCTACATGCTTCAGAGGACACAACCTGTCTTGGGGAACATAACACCACTACTACCCAGGTCATCCTAGAGGGAATAGTGGTAAAACACACCACAGCACAGCTCAGGCAGCACAAGCAGAGCAGGGAATTCTGGGAGAGGTAGGGAGTAGAAGAGAAAAGGAGGGAAAAGCAATGGTGGCACAATGACAAGTGAGTGAATGCATGGGTGCGGTCAGAGTAGACACAGTCACCCACCCACCCCCGCCACACACACACACACACCAACCCTAAGTTAGAGTTAGAGGACTTCAGGCTCCATCAGGCCGTACTTGAGGGCTTAATTCATCACCCATTCAATCATGGTCTAAAACCCAATGAAGATAAAGTAGCCCAGTACTAGTGTCTGAGAGCTGGAGAAAACATGCTTGAGTAGGCAGTCAGTCCCCCTCACCTGGCCATAAGAAAATATTTCAAAACCAATGCCAGTTTCCATCTTCAAGATAATTATTAAACATTTACAGCTAAGAGGAAACGGAGGCAGGAAGGAAGGCTGAAGTAAACAGGACTGTTATACAGTGCCTTGCAAAAGTATTCATCCCCCTTGGCTTTTTCCTATTTTGTTGCATTACAACCTGCAATTTAAATTTATTTTTATTTGCATTCCATGTAATGGACATACACAAAATAGTCACAATTGGTGAAGTGAAATGAAAGAAATAACTTGTTTCAAAACAACAACAAAAATTGAAAAGTGATGCGTGCATATGTATTCACCCCCTTAGCTATGAAGCCCCTAAATAAGATCTGGTGCAACCAATTACCTTGAGAAATCACATAAGTAGTTAAATAAAGTCCACCTGTGTGCAATCTAAGTGTCACATGATCTGTCACATGATCTCAGTATATTTACACCTGTTCTGAAAGGCCCCAGTGTCACGCCCTGACCTTAGAGATCCTTATTTATTCTCTATGTTTGGTTAAGTCAGGGTGTGACTCGGGTGGGAGAATCTATGTTTTCTATTTCTTTGTTGTTTTTGCCTAGTGTGGTTCCCAATCAGACAGGCAGCTGTCTATCGTTGTCTCTGATTGGGGATCATATATACGTTGTGATTTTCCGTTTGGGTTTTGTGGGGAGTTATTTTCTGTTTAGTTGCATGACAGAACTGTGCGCGTTTGTTTTTTCCTACGTTGTTATTTTGTTGCGGTGTTCAGTTCAATGAACGCCTACCATGCTGCACCTTGGTCTCCTTATTCAACCCACGAGAGCCGTTTCACCCAGAGTCTGCAACACCACTAAGAAATGGGCACCACCAAACAAGCGGCACCATGAAGACCAAGGAGCTCTCCAAACAGGTCAGGTAAAGGTTGTGGAGAAGTACAGAGAAGTACACGGAGCACCATTAAATACATTTTTGAAAAATAATGGCACCACAACATACCTACCAGGAGCTGGCCGCCCAACAACTTATGGAGCAGGCAAGGAGGGCATTAATCAGAGGCAACAAAGAGACCAAAGATAACCCTGAAGGAGCTGCAAAGCTCCACAGCGGATATTGGAGAATCTGTCCGTAGGACCATTTTAAGCCGTACACTCCACAGAGCTGGTCTTTACGGAAGAGTGGCCAGAAAAAAAAACATATCTTAAAACCTGTTGCGACTCTAGGGGCAGTATTTTCATTTTTGGGGAAAAAAAGGTTCCCGTTTTAAACGGGATATTTTGTCAGGACAAGATGCTAGAATATGCATATAATTGACAGCTTAGGATAGAAAACACTCCAAAGTTTCCAAAACTGTAAAGATATTGTCTGTGAGTACAACAGAACTGATGTTGCAGGCGAAAGCCTGAGAGAAATCCAATCCGGAAATGCCCCATATTTTAAAAGCGCTGCGTTCCAATGAGTCCCTATTGAGCTGTGAATGTGCATTCAACCAGCTCACGCTTTCTACGTATTCCCCAAGGTGTCTACAGCATTGTGATGTAGTTTTACGCATTTATGTTGAAGAATAGCTGTAGGCGGCTACATTGCGTAAGTGGTCACCTGATGGCTCCCAGGGTGACTCTCGCGTAAAATACAGAGGTAGCCATTACTCCAATCGGTCCTACTGAAAAACGAATTGTCCCGACGGATATATTATCGAATAGATATTAGGAAAAACACCTTGAGGATTGATTATAAACAATGTTTGCCATGTTTCCGTCGATATTATGGAGCTAATTTTGAATATTTTTTTGCCGTTTTCGTGACTGCAATTTCCGGGGTGATTTCTCAGCCAAACGTGAAGAACAAACGGAGCTATTTCGCCTACAAAAATATTATTTTTGGAAAAAAGGAACATTGGCTAGCTAACTGGGAGTCTCGTGATTGAAAACATCCGAAGCTCATCAAAGGTAAACAATATAATTTGATTGCTTTTCTGATTTCCGTGACCAAGTTACCTGCTGCTAGCTGGACAAAATGCTATGCTAGGCTATCGATAAACTTACACATGCTTGTCTAGCTTTGGCTGTAAAGCATATTTTGAAAATCTGAGATGACAGGGTGATTAACAAAAGGCTAAGCTGTGTCTCAATATATTTTATTTGTGATTTTCATGAATAGGAATATTATCTAGGGATATTTATGTCCGTTGCGTTATGCTAATTAGTGTCAGGCGACACTAGTCAGTAGAGGTTAAAGGAAAAAAATAAGCCAACACCTTTGGTGTTCGCCAGAAGTTGTGGTAGATGCCATTATTGTGCCTCATGCTGATCGCTATTATCATAAAAGGATTTTCAACCTTGATCATTTATTTCATCCATCAACTCGTTTTTTAAGTTGATGCTTCCAGTAACGCACTTCGCTGGTAGTAAATATCTACATGTTTGTCAATATTGCATGAAAATCTGCCAGCCTTGGCGTGATCAATGTAAATTTTCTTTTTATGTTATTTTTTCCTCATGCAACACACGGTTTTCTTTGTTCCTCATACATCCAGTGGGGAAAATCTAAATATGGATTTGCTTATTCTGGGAGTAGTTTTTAATGTAAGAAACCTCATGGAGAGAATTCATTATATATTTTGCAGGTTATCAATGAAGTGAGCTGGCCTTCTGAAATGTTCATAAGCAAACACATATACACAGTTATTGCTATGAGGCCCATTTTGTAAGGCCACTGTACATGTGGAAGTCTTTCATACACATTCAGTAAGTAACTGTCGCCTGCAATATTTAGGCCGTTAGTCCTAATTGCCATACCGTAGGCATGCTGTACAGACCATAGTTGGATAATTTGTTTCAATAATGGCAGTACATTTAGAAGACTCAATCACGTGGCTCCTCAACCCGGACAAAGGAATATCCTAGTACAAATGGATTCTTCCCCTCTAAATAAACTGAACTAAACTTAGAAAATCTTGAACTAAACTCAAAAACATCCACTCGTCTGGAAGAATATTTTTGTTTGCAAACCCCCTTACTGCACCCCCCAACAGTGAGGAAAGGGTGGCGTAGTTGGTTGGCATAGCTAAACACAGCTTTGGCATTCATGCAGAGACATGGAACATGATTTAGGATGTACACAGGGGCTTGTTCCTAGCCCTGTCTGTCTCTTCTCACCCCTTGGATGGCTTCCCTTCCATTTAGTGATGCTAATGGATATGAAGTGGCACTATTTTGCTTCCTAGCGCTATGGTGTAACTAACTGCTCTGAAGGAATAAGGGAAGAGAGGAAGATAGGGTGGGGTGTCATAAATAATGCCCTCTTCCAAAGGGACTCTTCCTCTTTTCACCCCTCTATCCCCTCCTCTCTTCGTTTAATTTGTGTTTAAAAATGTGTTTTCCCAGCCCTTGTTTCCTCTCTGCAGTGGAAGTAGTGAAGCTTAGTGGCAAGACACCATGCGCCGCTACGACTAGACAGAGGATTCATCTTGACTTGCACCCCAGACCTAACGTCTTGGCCGGGATTCCAAATGGGGCACTTGGCCCAACCTTTTCAGGCTAGCGCCGAGCTGTGTGTTTGTGTTCAGCAATTTGTTCAGTTGCTTTATTAAGATTGTCTACACAAATGTAATTTATTATTTAGTTAATGGACTGGATTGAGAGAAAATTGTGAAAGACGATGGAATTATACCAAGGGTCCTTGTTTTACCTTGGTGAACATTCCCTGGTCGGGCCAGGTCATAATTGCTCTCTAAGATCCATCAAATCAAACTTTATTTGCCACATGCGCCAAAGTGTAGACTTTACCGTGAAATGCTTACTTACAAGCCCTTAACCAACAGTACAGTTCAAGATGAAGAAAATATTTACCAAGTAGGCTAAAATAAAAAGTAATGATAAAAGTAACACGATAGAACAACAATAACGAGGCTATATAGAAGGGGCACCGGTACCGTGTCACTGTGCAGGGGTACAGGCTAGTTGAGATAATCTGTACATGTAGGTGGTGGCGAAGGGACTATGCATAGGAAACAAACAAACAGCGAGTAGCAGCAGTGTACAGCAGTATGCCAAAATTTTCGAGAAAGACACAAATATACATTTTCACAAAGTCTGCTGCCTGAGTTTGTACGATGGCAATTTGCATTTACTCCAGAATGTTATGAAGTGATCAGATGAATTGCAATTAATTACAAAGTCATGCCATGCAAATGAACTGAATCCCCAAAACTTTTACACTGCATTTCAGCCCTGCCACAAAAGGACCAGCTGACATCATGTCAGTGATTCTCTCGTTAACACAGGTGTGAGTGTTAATCGCCAGCCTTGTCCTCGTCACTCTGTCATGCTGAGTTCGAATAACAGACTGGAAGCTTCAAAAGGTGGGTGGTGCTTGTAATCATTGTTCTTCCTCTGTCAATCATGGTTACCTGCAAAGAAACACGTGCCGTCATCATTGATTTGCACAAAAAGGGCTTCACGGGCAAGGATATTGCTGCCAGTAAGATTGCACCTAAATCAACCATTTATTGGATCATCAAGAACTTTAAGGAGAGCGGTTCAATTGTTGTGAAGAAGGATTCAGGGTGCCCAAGAAAGTCCAGGGAGCGCCAGGAAGTTGATTCAGCTTCGGGATTGAGGAACCACCATTATAGTGCTTGCTCAGGAATGGCAGCAGGCAGGTGTGAGTGCATCTGCACACACAGTGAGGTGAAGACTTTTGGAGGATGGCCTGGTGTCAAGAAGGGCCGCAATGAAGCCACTTCTCTCCAGGAAAAACATCAGACTGATATTCTGCAAAAGGTACAGGGATTGGACTGCTGAGTACTGGGGTAAAGTCAATTTCTCTGATGAATCCCCTTTCCTATTGTTTGGGGCATCCGGATAAAAGCTTGTCCAGAGAAGACAAGGTGAGCACCACCATCAGTCCTGTCATGCCAACATCAAAGCATCCTGAGAGCATTCATGTGTGGGGTTGCTTCTCAGCCAAGGGAGTGGGCTCACTCTCAATTTTGCCTAAGAAAACAGCCATGAATAAAGAATGGTACCAACACATCCTCCGAGAACAACTTCTCCCAACCATCCAGGAACAGTTTGGTGATTAACAATGCATTTTCCAGCATGATGGAGCACCTTGCCATAAGGCAAAAGTGTTAACAAAGTTGCTCGGGGAACAGAACATCAATATTTTGGGTCCATGGCCAGGAAACTCCCCAGACTTTAATCCCATTGAGAACCTGTGGCCAATCTTCAAGGCGGGTGGACAAACAAAAACCCAGAAATTCTGACAACTTCAAGCATTGATTATGCAAGAATGGGCTTCCATCAGTCAGGATGTGGCCCAGAAGGTAATTGACAGCATGCCAGGGCGGATTGTAGATGTCTTGAAAAAGAAGGGTCAACACTGCAAATATTGACTCTTTGCATCAACTTCATGTAAATGTCAATAAATGCCTTTGACACTTATGAAATGCTTGTAATTATACTTCAGTATTCCATAGTAACATCTGACAAAAATATCTAAAGACGCTGAGGCAGCAGACTTTGTGAAAATTAATATTTGTGTCATTCTCAAAATTTTGGGCCACGACTGTACAAGGGGGGGGGGGGGGGGGGGGGGGGTCAATGTGGTGGGGGCAGGTAGGATGGTGGTTAGAGCGTTGGACTAGTAGGTATTAGACTCTGTCAGGGAGAGGTTGAAAATGTCAGTGAAGACCCTTGACAGTTGGTCCGCGCATGCTTTGAGTACACGTCCTGGTAATCCATCTGGCCCAGTGGCTTTGGAAACGTTGACCTGTTTAAAGGTTTCGTTCACATCGGCTACCGAGAGCGTTATCAGAGTAATCCGGAACAGCTGGTGCTCTAGTGCATGCTTCATGTTTGCTTGCCTCGAAGCGAACATAAATCGGGATTTAGCTCGTCTGGTAGGCTCGCTTCACTGGGCATCTCGCATCTGGGTTTCCCTTTGTACTCCGTAATAGTTTTCAAGCCCTGCCACATCCGACGAGCGTCAGATGTGTACCGATGAATCATACCACAATCTTAATCGTGTATTGATGCTTTGCTGGTTTGGTGGTTCGTCTGAGGGTATAGCGGAATTTCTTATAAGCATCCAGATTAGTCTCCCGCTCCTTGAAATCTAGTTAAATGTAACTACAGTTGGCTTATCAGCATTTGAGAGCCACCACAGGAGGTTTGTGCAACCTTAATTGGGGAGGATGGGCTCATGGTAATGGCTGGAGCGGAATCAGTGGAATGGTATCAATTACAACTTGATGCCATTCCATTTGCTCTGGTCCAGCCATTATTGTGAGTTGTCTTCCCGTCAGCAGCCTCCATTGATTTACCACACATTTACCAAGTATGCCTGCATTGATGCCTGCTTTACAACATATTCAGGGTCAATTGCAATCACATTACATAGATTATATTTAGTTTCAGAACCAGGTACTAAGACCACAGAAGTCCCTAAAAGCCTTGAGGCTCATGTCTCCATGGCTCAGAGCTACCCATTGGATGAAAGGCTTTGAAGGTCAGCCAATAATCAAGCTAATGGTCTCATTATGTTTCCTGTACCATTGCCATGGTAGCGGTACTAGAGTAGGCCTTGGTGGAAGGATACGTTAAGACTGTTTGACTTGAGTGTAGTAATACGCTTGGCCACTGATCCGTTCTGCTGTACAAGGGTGCCGACAGAGCACCGGGCCGAATGTCTTTCAGGCGTGTGTGTGTGTTAGAGACAGTGTCTGTGTGTGGGTGTTAATTACATTTATATAAAAGACTGTCAAATGTGATTTAGTGTCATCTTCATTCTATTAAACTCCTTTTCCCACAGGGGTAACTCAAGATAAAGTAGCGGCTGACCGTGACATTGTCTCTAGTTCTCTAACAGCTGATCCCAGTACAGTTTAGATGGTAGTGGTTGGAGTGCATGGTGCAGTGTAGTAGGTAGATGCTCCCCGTGGGCATAGATTCTTGACCTTTACCGTCTGCTTTTTTTAGACAAAGTGGGATACTTTGTAACGTGGATCTCTCTTGGCATTTCCTGAACATTATCACACTAGGCAGAACGAGATGAGTCATTAATGATGTCAGAGGGGATGTTGAGGGAGGAGATCACCTACCTCTATCTCTCGTTCTCTTCTCACCCTCTCTTTCACTTGTTCATCTCTGTCTCTCTCACACACACAAACACTCTTCCCCCCCCCCCCCCCCCCCCCCCTTCCTCTTTCTGTCACTCCCTCCCTCTCTTTCTCACTCGGTCGGGTGAATGGTGTCATGCTCGTGAGGGGTTGCCGTTGGTGCAGACTAATAATGACACATTATACCCCAGGACCCACACTCAATTAACACACTGTCTAATTAGAATAATCTAGCGGTTTATCTATGAAAAAGACTGTGGTTGTAAAACCCGGGCCACGCCACATTAACTTTACTATCCCCTTCTCCTTCTCTTTTTATTCCCATTTATATTTTAATGATAATAACCTGCTCAAACATCGGCCATTACCAAACATATTGCGTAAGCATCTTTCTTTTAGTGGAGGGAAATAGATGTGGCTTGATGATAGGAGATTTGCTAACAGAGTCAGTCTGGGGAAGCAAGAAGTACGTGACTTTGAACTCCTGTCTCTCCATTGTATTTGCTAAAGGAAGACTCTCTTTCTATTTGTATCTCTCTTTCTGATCTTGACTATACTCATGAAAGTAGCCTCTAAAATAAATGATAGTCAAACAACTGTTTTCTCCTTCTCCCGAGCCTGCTATTTACTCACGGAAATAGATCTCTCTGTATTTATATATTTTATTTTACACTAGTATTGTTTCTTTCTTTTCTCCACCCGCTCTGCATTCACACATTTACATTTTTAATAACGCTTTAAGAGAAGTAAAGACGAGCTTGATTTGAAACCTAATAATAGAGCAGTGCTCAGTAAAACAGAGATAGATCATAGATATCAATGTATTATTCATTTGCCATTTCTTTAGATAAGTTTTGCTGAGTGAAAGGGGCATCAAAACATGAGTTGCTAGGTTTACCACTTTGGAATAGTTTTTTACAAAATGTGGGATTGTTATGAATGAAAAGGGCCTTGAGTTATCCCTGATCGTGTAACCAGACCAGGAGATACTCTGAGCCCTTGTGATAGCCAAAACTAAGTGCATAAAGTAATACTCTGGGCCCTTGTTAATTAGACCCCACAGTTTGGCCTCTAAACCTTCAATCAGCATACTGCACCCTATTCCAACTAAACTACTGAAAGAGCTGCTTCTTGTACTTCTCCCTCCTATGTTGAACATAATAAATGTCTCCCTATCCACCGGATGTGTACTAAACTCACTAAAAGTGGCAGTAATAAGCCTCACTAGAAAAAGCCAAACCTTGACCTAGAAAATATGAAAATATAAAAATCTATCTGCCAATATCAAATCTCCATTCCTCTCAATTTTTTTTGAAAAAGCTGTTGCACAGCAACACACTGCCTTTCTGAAGTCTAGTGATGTATACAAAACGCTTCTAGGAAAGTATACGAAACATGGTGGTTTTAGACCCCATCATAGCACTGAGACTGCTCTCGTGAAGGTGGCAATTTACTTGTTAATGGCGCCAGACCATGGCTCTGCATCTGTCTTTGTGCTCCTAGACCTTAGTGCTGCCTTAGATACCATCGATCACCACATTCTTTTGAAGATATTGGAAACCCAAATTAGTCTACACGGACAAGTTCTGGCCTGGTTTAGATCTTATCCGTTGGGAAGATATCATAATTTTCGGTGTTCCTCAAGGTTCTGTTTTATGACCTCTGTTTTCACTATATATTTTACCTCTAGGTGACGTCATTTGGAAACATAATTTGAACTTTCACTGCTATGCAGATGACACACAGCTGTACATTTCAATGAAACATGATGAATCCCAAAAATTGCCCTCCCTGGAAGCCTGTGTTTTCAGACATAAGGAAGTGGATGGCGGCAAATGTTTTACTTTCAAACTTGGACAAAACATAAATGCTCGTTCTAGGTCCCAAGAAACAAAGAGATCTGATGGAGCTGACAATTTATTCTTGATGGTTGTACAGTCGCATCAAATAAATCTTTAAAGGACCTCGGCGTTACTCTGGACCCTGAACATATCAAGACTGTTTCAAGGACGGCTTTTTTCCATCTACGTAACTTTGCATAAATCAGAATGTCTATCCAAAAATGATGCAAAAAAATTAATCCATGCTTTTAGTCACTTTTAGATTAGACTTCTGCAATGCTCTAGTCAGTGCTAAACACAGCTGCTAGAATCTTGACTAGAACCACATTACTCCAGCGCTGGTCTCTTTACACTGGCTTTCTGTTAATGCAACCTTTTAAGTCTTTATTGAATACTCATCTCTTCAGTAGGTCCTATGATTGAGTGCAGTGTGGCCTCGGGGTGTGAAGGTGAACGGAAAGGCACTGGAGCGAAGAACCACCCTGGCTGTCTCTGCCTGGCCGCTTCCCCTCTCTCCACTGGGATTCTCTGCCTCTAACCCTATTACAGGGGCTGAGTCACTGGTGCTCTTCCATGCCGTCCCTAGGAGGGGTGTATCACTTGAGTGGGTTGAGTCTCTGACGTGATCTTCCTGTCGTGGTTGGCACCCCCTCTGGTTTGTGCTGTGGGGGAGATCTTTGTGGGCTATACTCGGCCTTGTCTCAGGATGGTAAGTTGGTGGTTGAAGAAATCCCTCTATTGGTGTGGGGGCTGTGCTTTGGCAAAGTGGGTGGGGTTATATCCTGCTTGTTGGGTCCTGTCCGGGGTTATCATCGGAATGTGGCCACAGTGTCTCCCGACCCCTCCTGTCTCAGCCTCCAGTAATTATGCTGCAATAGTTTGTGTGTTGGGGGGCTAGGGTCAGTCTGTGATCTGGAGTATTTCTCCTGTCTTATCTGGTGTCCTGTGTGAATTTAATTATGCTCCCTCTAATTCTTTCTCTCTCTCTCTTCCGGAGGACCTGAGCCCTAAGATCATGCCTGATGACTCCTTACTGTCCCCAGTCCCCCTGGTCGTGCTGCTGCTTCAGTTTCAACTGTTCTGCCTGCGGCTATGGACCCCTGACCTGTTTAACGGACGCGCTACCTTGTCCAATACCTGCTGTTTTCGTCTCTGTCTGTCTCGCTCTCTCTCTCTCTCTCCTGCTGTCTCCAACTCTGAATGATCGGCTATGAAAAGCCAACTGACATTTACTCCTGAGGTGCTGACCTGTTGTACCCTCTGTAACCACTGTGATTATTATTTGACCCTGCTGGTCATCTATGAACATTTGAACATCTTGGCCATGTACTGTTATAATCTCCACCTGACACAGCCAGAAGAGGACTGGCCACCGCTCTTAGCCTGGTTCCAATTTAGGTTTCTTCCTAGGTTCTGGGCTTTCTAGAGTTTTTCCTAGCCACTGTGCTTCTACATCTGCATTGCTTGCTGTTTGGGGTTTTAGGATGGGTTTCTGTATAGTACTTTGTGACATCTGCTGATGTAAAAAGGGCTTTTTAAATACATTTGATTGATATTGTAAGCATTGTTTTAGCAGGTGCAGGGTAAGTTTGAATGGAATTGGTTTGTTTGATTTTGTTTTGGCTTTGTGTTTTTGCATGAACTGCAGACATTTGTAAGTATGACAGCATGGCTATAGTTTGTTTATGCTTGACTTAACCTGTATTGAATTCAAACTGTATGTAGGATTGTACAGTGGGATACTATTTTACAGATAGTGAATCCATACTGTATGTAAGATTGTACAGTGGGATCCTCTTTTACAGATATGGACTCTATAGGGGTCAGAACCAAAGCCCTACACTAGATATGGAGTTGTGAATTGAATTCCTCCACACTCTGTAGGCTACACATGTATTGACATACACGTATTATGGATCAGACAACACATGCGTTCTACTTCTAGATTCAACCCCCAAAGTTCCTCCTTAGTTCCCTCGATTTCCCAATCAGATTCCCTGCGCTTATTATCTAATTGTAGAATATGGCTGAGGCATTGTGTGAGAATGTGTGCTTGAGTTTGTGCGTGTGTGTTTTTCTGTGTATGTGTGATATGGAATGCTAGCGTTTGTTCCTCTTTGTCTGTTTTCCACTCCACTGAATTTGCCGTCCCATGATGCTACAGTTCAACGAAGCAGGAAAATATACTTTGCAGAGCCACCATGTTTTCAGATCTTTCAAATGTATTTGTGTGTGTGTCTCTCTGGTGTGTGTGTGTGTGTCTCTCTGGTGTGTGTGTGTGTGTGTCTCTCTGGTGTGTGTGTCTCTCTGGTGTGTGTGTGTGTGTGTCTCTCTGGTGTGTGTGTGTGTGTGTCTCTCTGGTGTGTGTGTGTGTGTCTCTCTGGTGTGTGTGTGTGTGTGTGTCTCTCTGGTGTGTGTGTGTGTGTGTGTGTCTCTCTGGTGTGTGTGTGTGTGTGTGTCTCTCTGGTGTGTGTGTGTCTCTCTGGTGTGTGTGTGTGTGTGTGTGTCTCTCTGGTGTGTGTGTGTGTGTGTGTGTGTCTCTCTGGTGTGTGTGTGTGTGTGTGTGTGTGTGTGTCTCTCTGGTGTGTGTGTGTGTGTGTGTGTCTCTCTGGTGTGTGTGTGTGTGTGTGTGTGTCTCTCTGGTGTGTGTGTGTGTGTGTGTGTCTCTCTGGTGTGTGTGTGTGTGTGTGTGTCTCTCTGGTGTGTGTGTGTGGTGTGTGTGTGTGTGTGTGTGTCTCTCTGGTGTGTGTGTGTGTGTGTGTGTGTCTCTCTGGTGTGTGTGTGTGTCTCTCTGGTGTGTGTGTGTGTGATTGTGTCTCTCTGGTGTGTGTGTTTGTGTGTCTCTCTGGTGTGTGTGTTTGTGTGTCTCTCTGGTGTGTGTGTGTGTGTGTGTGTGTGTGTGTGTGTGTGTGTGTGAGCGTAGTCAGAAGATGCACTGTGAGCTCTGAGAGGGGCTTTTGTTGCAAGGTTTGAAATATTAATTGTTTTTATGGTTAAACTGGCTTGACTATAAATGTTTCCTAGTTTGCCTTCTGTATTGACCATTTTTACATCTTTGTAGAAATAAAACATAAAAACCCTGAATTGTTTACCAATCTATTCAATGAAAGCTAGAATATAACTCTATGAAGTCCTACAGCAGGCCTACAACAGCATCATAACACCTAGGACTGGCATGGTAATTGTACAATCGTGTAACTGCAGCTTATGAATGAAGACTGTCATGAAAATAAAATAATTGTTCTAACTATTTGAATACATTTGAAGGTTACCGAGGGTGAAATATCATACCCCCAAGACATGCTAACCTCACACCATTACAATAACAGGGGAGCTTAACATGTCTTGGGCAAATGATATTTGACCATCTGTAACTTTCTCAGTCATTCACGATTCATTCAGGATTATGCGTAATTATGGTAGCATCCACATTAATGTAGAAGTATTTAGAAATATATTACATTCTTATTTACAATAAAAGTGACTACATTATTTAAGATGAATTTCTATTTGGCACTAAATCTGAAACACAACCAAAATGAACTGCAAATGCATCCAAGTTTGTAGAGTCACAAGCTTGATGTAGTCATTGCAAGCTAGGAATATTGGACCAAATACTAAACTACTTTATTTTTTTTGACTACTTTATTTGTTAGAATCTTTAGGGGTTCTATCATTTTTACCCCTACCTTAATGAGAAAAACATAATGACTTGTTTAAGAATATCTCTTTCTCTGAGCAATTGTATTTATAAGAAATATTGATGTCACGTTCTGGTATTTTATCTTTGTTTTAGTATGGTCAGGGAGGAGGATGAGGTTCGTTACAATAAAAAAATCCAACTGTTTTTAACATCCAACATATTTTATTTAGTCATTATTGTTCATCTTCATCAAAACTGTCAAGACTACAAGTGAGGTTCCTGTGGTTCGGATCAGTTTGGCAGTGGTTGACAAATAACCAGGCCCTCTCTCACCCACAGAAGAGGGAGGGGGGGGTGGGGCTGTTCAGCTTTTTAACATATTGGAGCCTCCGTACAAGGAATCTAAGACAGAATTAGGCCTTGCTGTTGAATTTAGTCTATATGAATTGTGTAGCAGATTACATTAAACAACAACAGAGCCGTAGGCAGGATTTGTTAAGGGTGTGTATGTTTCAATTTGAACAAGATGCTAGAAATATTGCCTCCGGTATACTGAGTAAGGATCAGTGTAGGGTGATTTTCTAAGAGCTAGGACATATTGGCCTATCCGATTTTAAGACATTTGAGAGAGATATCTGTTGGTCGAAGAGAGATAATTCTTTGCTATCTCTCTTCAGTAGTGTGAGTAGACCACAGAGAGTATTTCTTTGATACTGTGTGTTCCGGAAAACATTTCTAGCAAAGAAACGCCAATTGGGTTGAACGTGAGACATCATTAGTAAACCCGTTCCTGAATTGAAGGACCTGTGTGTGTGCTTTGAAGTTAACATTTCCTGTACAACAACGGCTAGCTCTGAATTGGATGCTAAGCTAACAAAGGGAAAGGAGACATTTCCCTTTGTTCACAGCAAAACCCCACCCTTTGCAGGAATCCCGTGTGATTTCAGCTTTCAGGGCGTTACCCTGCGCCTTGGGCAACGGAAGTCCCGCCTTGCGGGAATCCCTTGTGAATTCAGCTTTCAGGGCTAAGTGACCCCTTGTGCTGAAGAATCGGCAGTAATTATTTTGTGAAAAAAAGCAGAACTCATTGAAGTCGCTGATCAAATAATTGATGAGAGAACCCAGGTGAGAAAGATGGAAAAATTGATCTCCGAGCAAGCCGAGGAAATCTCATCACTGAATTTCTCGCTCCGCACTCAAGACCTTTACCTGCAAACCATGACATATAAGTTTAAGGCTGAACGGAGCCAGTGTGACACTCACGTGTCTAAAATAAGTGCTCTAAGCACCCAAGTGGTACCCTTAGGTACCATCTGGAGGAATTCCAGAACAGTCACACACTAAAATGTGACTACCCAACCAAGCTCGCAACTGGAGCTCGGTGAAGCTGACAAAAGGTTTCAGACTTTGCCTATCTCAGATGTACATCACTCTTCTCCTCTTGGCCATTCGGCACAGAGTCATTTAGCGCCTCCTCGCCAACAAAGCCAAAGCTTGGCTTCTCCCCTTGGCCTTTCGGACACAATTTCCCCACAGGATGAAGTCAACACTCTCCGTGCACTTGGCACGGAACGCCTTGACAAAATTGTCAAAAACTTCTGCACCTTTGACCCCGGTCCAGGATAGCCAAATGACACTAAGACGTTCTTAGCAGACATAGAGGACGCCTTGGATGGCTACCCAAACTACTGACAGGATTTACTTGTTGAAGCGAATGTTGAATATACACATGACAAGGTTCATCCATCTACAACATCAACACATGCAAAACGACTGTGCGAAACTGGCCACGGCTTTGAATATAGAATTCAGTGCTCCGGCGACTCACAAAAAACGACAGCTTGCTGACTAACACTGTCAAATTAGCTCGGAATAAACACCCACAAGCATATTATCACAGGCTTCGTTCAGCTTACTTTGGCATACTCACTGAAACAGGAATGGAAGAGCTGTTCCCATTCAAACAAATGCTTCTGTCAAACATGTATCCCCGCTTAACTACTTGGACCCTACAGACCACGTTGGTTTGCCACTCTCAGAACTCAGAGCTTGAGAGCACAGCATCTGAGGCATCAAAAAAAGTGAGCCGCGCGAAGAGCCCTGAAATCTCGGTTTTGAACATTTAACAGGAGTACTCACTCCAGATAGAGGATGCGTTAACAGAGATAGGAGCATTGAGTGATGACGCACAACAACGGTATCTACCACGAAACCACGATACCAGTAACCACTATGGTCAAAATAGCTGTGAAGTATGTCTCCAGCGAAACGACTACCGCTACAATCAACCTGATCGCTACGTTCCTGCACCCAACCCACACAAAGTGTCAAGGCACAAGGGTAACAAAAGGTTCAATGATGACCGAAGCTCTGCTAAGAGAAGCACCAAAGCACCAACATTTTGAGACAGTGGAAAAAGATAAGTCACTATGACTAGATGTGGAATTTACGGACAACAGGTTCACCGAAATTAACATCTTTAGCGAGGACGTCAACAATCAAATTACTCCCACTCCCACTCGAGACCCTAACTCAAAGATGCCATACTTCGAAACAGTCCTGCAAGACTGCTTAACATGTGACGCGCTAATTGATTCAGGCTTGACAATTTTGCTCATCTCTCAAAAAATGTTCCATGATCTCAAAAGTGCTTTGAACCCAGCTAAATGCTGGTTAAAAACTAAACGATGCGACACTAAACTTCAAGGTTTAGACTACCTCACCTCTCACAATGAGACTCATGCTGAAAGTACACTTCCAAGACGTATCGCTTGTTTACCCTGTGTATGGTACCAGCCTCGAAACTGAACATCTGCTACTCGGAGCAGACATGATGGATCGTTTGGTCCCACTGATGGATTGTAAACGGGTAACCTTGCCATCTCCACTGACCACACGTCTTCTCCTAAAGCTGGCTGCAACACAGTCATCCACAAGGAGCATCTGTCGACAGCACCCCTTGCAAAAAATATGTTTCGACACCTCTTGGTGCAGAATCTGACTCAAGCAGATATTACGATATCTAGTCACATTCAATCAGTAAACCTGATTGACTATTATTTTCATGATTGCGAGCCTACAGTCTCTGTGATTGAGCAACTTCCCTCCTCCTTGGAGTCATACAATACTGTAGCTAAGATTAACTTGTCTTGTCCTTCGGACAGTTCCGCGTGCACTGCATCTGTCTCAGGAAACAAAGCATCAACATGCAGAGTGGACTCTGCTTCCGATGATACATTTTACACTTTGAGAGGGACTGAAACCCCTTTCTATGGAACTAACAGTGTCAGTTCCGCCACTGACCCAATGTCTCCCACTGGTGAAACAGTGTTCGCAGACAGATATCCTCGTCTCAGTTCGCAGGTACTGGAAGGGTTGCCACATGTGGAAGCTGTGGTGACTGGCAGGCCACAACAGCCACTGAGCATTTTGAAGCACAAACATCAGGAGATTTGGATGAAAGATTACAGCCAATCCAGTAACAACGCAGATGCTGACAACTTGTATAAATGGTCCAACATTTTCTTTTGGGCCTTGGACACTAACACCACCTGCTGGTGGGGGGGTCCTGAGACACAAAGGCGGGGGAGGATACTAGCCCAGACTCATGATGAGCCTTGTTGAGGCTGGTGGGGGGGTCGAGACTACATGCAACACTGTATGAGGCCGCCCGATCAGGAAACAAATCTAGTTATAAACTTCCCCATGATAACAGAGAGGAGCGGACAAGCCCCTTGACGGGGATAACCTTAGAATACATCTGAGATATGACTGAGGTGTACAACATTGGTCGTAAAAGAAGTCCAGTGGACTTTCCACCTCCAAAAACAAATGATAACAATAATAATTCCTTGCCATGTTATTAAGTTTTCATCCAAAACGTTGTCTATGCGATATGAAACTATTTTTGTTAGATATGAAAGTGATTTTAGGAGTCATAAGAGATTAGAGATTAGAACTTCTAATCATATCCTTTGCACATTACGTGTCAGACGGACAGAGCCGCCCCCTTTGGCCAGAGTATTTGAAAGAACTGGCTAAGAATGAACCTCTCAGACCAGAAAACCGTGAGGCCGTGGTCCACACGCTGAAATGGTTAGAAACTCTGAAGCTCTCAACACGAGGTGAAGAAAATGAACTTACCAGACCAGGACACTGCCTGTCTGCAGCTACCAGTGTAAAGTGCTTTGGAACTTTGACTATCTACCTGAGGAAGAGGAGAAGGAAACTCCACTCTCAGACAATCACTGGTACGGCTAAGTAACTGACCTTAAGAAACAGCCCAATGGAGACCGGACAACTAAGAAGAATCACAGTGTGACCTCTGGTGGACAATCAGAGCATGTACAAGGGGCCCACAGGAAAGGCTCACCAAACCACATTCTTCTGAAGGAGGGCTCGTAACGACAGAGAAACGGTGAACGGCATACAACACGTAAATACATGTATTATTTCCAGTGGTGGAAAAAGTACCCAATGTCATATTTGATTAAAAGTATAGATAGCTTGTTAGAACGTTGCTCAAGTAAAAAGTCACCCAGTAAAATACTACTTGAGTAAAAGTCTAAAAGCATTTTCTTCTAAATATACTTAAGTATCAAAAATAAATGTAATTGCTAAAATATACTTAACCTCTCTGGGGTAGGGGGCAGTATTTTGACAGCCGGATGAAAAGCGTGCCCAAAGTAAACTGCCTGTTACTCAGGTCCAGAAGCTAGGATATGCATATACAGTGGGGCAAAAAAGTATTTAGTCAGCCACCAATTGTGCAAGTTCCCTAACTTAAAAAGATGAGAGAGGACTGTAATTTTCCTCATAGGTACACTTCAACTATGACAGACAAAATGAAAAGACCAAGACCAAAGAGCTGTCAAAGGACACCAGAAACAAAATTGTAGACCTGCACCAGGCTGGGAAGACTGAATCTGCAATAGGTAAGCAGCTTGGTTTGAAGAAATCAACTGTGGGAGCAATTATTAGGAAATGGAAGACATACAAGACCACTGATAATCTCCCTCGATCTGGGGCTCGACGCAAGATCTCACCCCGTGGGGACAAAATGATCACAAGAACGGTGAGCAAAAATCCCAGAACCACACCTAGTGAATGACCTGCAGAGAGCGGTGGAAACATCATGCTTCGGGGCTCTTTTTCTGCAAAGGGACCAGGACGACTGATCCGTGTAAAGGAAAGAATGAATGGGGCCATGTATCGTGAGATTTTGAGTGAAAAACCTCCTTCCATCAGCAAGGGCATTGAAGATGAAACGTGGCTGGGTCTTTCAGCATGACAATGATCCCAAACACACCGCCTGGGCAACGAAGGAGTGGCTTCGTAAGAAGCATTTCAAGGTCCTGGAGTGGCCTAGCCAGTCTCCAGATCTCAACCCCATAGAAAATCGTTGGAGGGAGTTGAAAGTCCGTATTGCCCAGCAACAGCCCCAAAACATCACTGCTCTAGAGGAGATCTGCATGGGTATATAACAAAGTATTGAGATAAACTTTTGTTATTGACCAAATACTTATTTTCCACCATCATTTGCAAATAAATCCATTAAAAAACCTACATTGTGATTTTCTGGATTATTTTTCTCATTTTGTCTGTCATAGTTGAAGTGTACCTATGATGAAAATTACAGGCCTCTCTCATCTTTTTAAGTGGGAGAACTTGCACAATTGGTGGCTGACTAAATACTTTTTTGCCCCACTGTAATTGGTAGATTTGGATAGAAAACACTCTAACGTTTCTAAAACTGTTAAAATACTATCTGTGAGTATAACAGAACTGATATGGCAGGTGAAAGCCAGAGGACGGACACACCATCCCCAAACAAACAAAAAATTCAGCTTTCCACTATTTTCAATGGCCAGAATTTTTAGAATTAGGCCAAGTCCTCCCAGATGGCAGTTCCTATGGCTTCCACTAGATGTCAACAGTCTTTAGCAAGAGTTTCAGGCTGGTTTTTGGAAAAATGAGCCAGAAATTGTAGTTATTCTATGTGGCTCCCATTTTGGCTGTAGTGTTTCCAAGCGTGTGGAGGAAAGTGCATTCTTTCTTATTTTACTCCAGTAATGAACATACCATTCGCTGTCTTAAAATGTATTGTTTATTTGCGTATTAGGATACCTAAGGTTTGATTATGAACGTTGTTTGACTTGTTTGGAAAAGTTTATTACTAACGTTTGGGATTCATTTTGTATGCATTTTGACGGAGGGAAACTGAGTGGATTTTTGACTGAAGCGCACCAGCTAAATTGAGTTTTTATTAATATAAAGAAGGACATTATCGAACAAAAGGACCGTTTGTGATGTAACTGGGACCTTTTGGAGTGCCAACAGAAGAAGATCATCAAAGGTAAGGCATTTTTTATATTGCTATTTCTGACCTTTATGTGATTTTCATGCTTTTGAATGCGGGGCGCTGTCCTCAGATAATCGCTTAATTGGCTTTCGCCGTAAAGCCTTTTTGAAATCTGACACAGCGGCTGGATTAACAAGAAGTTAAGCTTTATTTTGATATATAACACATACAGTGTCTTGCGAAAGTATTCGGCCCCCTTGAACTTTGCGACCTTTTGCCACATTTCAGGCTTCAAACATAAAGATATAAAACTGTATTTTTTTGTGAAGAATCAACAACAAGTGGGACACAATCATGAAGTGGAACGACATTTATTGGATATTTCAAACTTTTTTAACAAATCAAAAACTGAAAAATTGGGCATGCAAAATTATTCAGCCCCCTTAAGTTAATACTTTGTAGCGCCACCTTTTGGTATGTCTCTATCAGTTTTGCACATCGAGAGACTGACATTTTTTCCCATTCCTCCTTGCAAAACAGCTCGAGCTCAGTGAGGTTGGATGGAGAGCATTTGTGAACAGCAGTTTTCAGTTCTTTCCACAGATTCTCGATTGGATTCAGGTCTGGACTTTGACTTGGCCATTCTAACACCTGGATATGTTTATTTTTGAACCATTCCATTGTAGATTTTGCTTTATGTTTTGGATCATTGTCTTGTTGGAAGACAAATCTCCGTCCCAGTCTCAGGTCTTTTGCAGACTCCATCAGGTTTTCTTCCAGAATGGTCCTGTATTTGGCTCCATCCATCTTCCCATCAATTTGAACCATCTTCCCTGTCCCTGCTGAAGAAAAGCAGGCCCAAACCATGATGCTGCCACCACCATGTTTGACAGTGGGGATGGTGTGTTCAGTGTGATGAGCTGTGTTGCTTTTACGCCAAACATAACGTTTTGCATTGTTGCCAAAAAGTTCAATTTTGGTTTCATCTGACCAGAGCACCTTCTTCCACATGTTTGGTGTGTCTCCCAGGTGGCTTGTGGCAAACTTTAAACGACACTTTTTATTGATATCTTTAAGAAATGGCTTTCTTCTTGCCACTCTTCCATAAAGGCCAGATTTGTGCAATATACGACTGATTGTTGTCCTATGGACAGAGTCTCCCACCTCAGCTGTAGATCTCTGCAGTTCATCCAGAGTGATCATGGGCCTCTTGGCTGCATCTCTGATCAGTCTTCTCCTTGTATGAGCTGAAAGTTTAGAGGGACGGCCAGGTCTTGGTAGATTTGCAGTGGTCTGATACTCCTTCCATTTCAATATTATCGCTTGCACAGTGCTCCTTGGGATGTTTAAAGCTTGGGAAATATTTTTGTATCCAAATCCGGCTTTAACCTTCTTCACAACAGTATCTCGGACCTGCCTGGTGTGTTCCTTGTTCTTCATGATGCTCTCTGCGCTTTTAACGGACCTCTGAGACTATCACAGTGCAGGTGCATTTATACGGAGACTTGATTACACACAGGTGGATTGTATTTATCATCATTAGTCATTTAGGTCAACATTGGATCATTCAGAGATCCTCACTGAACTTCTGGAGAGAGTTTGCTGCACTGAAAGTAAAGGGGCTGAATAATTTTGCACGCCCAATGTTTCAGTTTTTGATTTGTTAAAAAAGTTTGAAATATCCAATAAATGTCGTTCCACTTCATGATTGTGTTTTTATATCTTTATGTTTGAAGCCTGAAATGTGGCAAAAGGTCGCAAAGTTCAAGGGGGCCAAATACTTTCGCAAGGCACTGTATATTTTCAAGAATGTTAAATATTTAAATGTAGTATTTTGGAATTTCACGCTCTGCAATTTCACCGGATGTAGGCAAGGTGGGACACTACCGTCCCACGTACTTAAGTATCAAAAGTAAAATTAGAAGTTTAAATAATTTCTAATTCTTTCTTTTAAGTAAAGCAGACGGGATTTTCTTGTTTTTAAAATGTATGGATAGCCATGGGCACACTTCAGCACTCAGACATAATTTACAAAAGATGCATTTGTGTTTGGTGAATCCGCCAGATCAGAGGCAGAAGGGATGACCATGCGTTGTCTTGATAAGTGCGTGCATTGGATCATTTTCCTGTCCTGCTAAGCATTCAAAATGTAACGAGTACTTTTGGGTGTCAGGTAAAAATGTATGGAAGAAAAAGTACATAATTTTCTTTAGGAATGTAGTGAGTTAAAAGTAAAAGTTGTCAAAAAATATAAATAGTAATGTAATCTACAGATACCCCAAAAAACTACTTAGGTAGTATTTTAAAGAATCTTTACTGAAGTTCTTACATCACTGATTATTTCTTATGCCAAATGGGCGGTGATTCGTATGCAAGGGATATAATTAATGTGAGGACAGTACTAGAATGTATCCCCTTGTCTCTATCTCTCTTCCCCCCTCCATCTAACTTTATGTTGTAACAAGCCGTCATATCTTGTCAATCCACTAAGGACCTTTGTCTCATGTAAGTCTGCATGTGTATTCTTCGTTATTATTTAGTTAGCTAGTAAATTAATAAGTAAACCAATTTGTGTGGTATGGAATTATCAGTAAAGCTGGGGTTCTTGCATATCCAAGATTGTTGCGACCGTTCAGATTATGAGACTGATATGAGGTAATGAATAATAAGTGACTGTGATCGATATATAATTTTTATATCTTTAGAGTTCAGTTCGGAAGATGGTAACTCTATAAACAACTTCTTCCTTGATGCCTCAAATGCCTAATGAGTTAATTGTTACATGATTAATTTAATCGGGTAACAATTAAACATAGTTATTGGATTGAATAAATAACAGTCATCAGAATAATGAAAGTCACTTAACGACACTGTCAATAATGTTGAACCACATTGTATAAATGTTTTATTTTATAATGGAGACCGCGGTCATTTAGCTGACAAAAAAAAACGTCACTCTCACAGCCCTAACACCCAGTATATACAGTAGCATCATGTCTTTTAAACAGTAAACAGATGCCAGTTTCTGGTATGAGATCACCTCCAGAGGTTTGCTACAATGTGGTAATCCCAACCCCCCTCAACATGTCAGTGAATGGTTTGACTCAGCCCTGTCTGACCTCACGTCAGCGGTTTATTGCCCATCACTTTGAGCTCAGGGAGGGGGGTGATGGCGTGTCACAGTGGCCTTTGTACCTTTCTTTGACAACTTCAAGCACCCTCAAGCTGCAGAGATAGCGGCTCATACAACTCATGAATATTGCAGCTGGCATGGCAATGACATAAAATATTTTATTTATTTACACCCAGGAAGGAAGATATTTTAATGCCTTTCCTGTTGAGGTATTGGCACTGGAGTAATAAAAAAAGGCAGATAGAAGGTAAATATGCAAATAGGAAGAAAAATGGTGATTTATATAATCGGCTTTAACCTCTGTCTTCTTCTAGGTTAATCCTGAGTCGTTACAGTACCAGGAAAGTTTTTTTCTTCGAATTATAGCAGCCTTGACTAATCTCTATTCTACACGGGGCATGTCAAAAGTCAGGCAGAGTTCAAATTAAGTGTAAATTGAATTCTGCATGTACAGTTGAAGTCGGAAATGTACATACATTTTAGCCACATACATTTAAACTCAGTATGGGCTTGCAGAATTCCTGATATTTAATCCTAGTAAAAATTTCCTGTCCAAGGTCCGTTAGGATCACCACTTGATTCTAACAAAGTGAAATGTCAGAATAATAGTAGAGAGATTTATTATTTTCAGCTTTTATTTCTTTCATCACCTTCCCAGTGGGTCAGAAGTTTACATACACTCAATTAGTATTTGATAGCTTTGCCTTTAAATTGTTTAACTTGGGTCAAACATTTCGGGTAGTTTTCCACAAGCTTCCCACAATAAGTTGGGTGAATTTTGACCCATTCCTCTTGACAGAGCTGGTGTAACTGAGTCAGGTTTTTAGGCCTCCTTGCTCGCACATGATTTTTCAATTCTGCCCACAAATTTTCTATAGGATTGAGGTCAGGGCTTTGTGATGGCCAGTCCAATACCTTGACTTTGTTGTCCTAAACTATTTTTTCACAACTTTGGATGTATGCTTGTGGTCATTGTCCATTTGGAAGACCCATTTGCAACCAAGCGTCTTGAGGTGTTGCTTCAATATATCCACATAATTTTCCTGCCCCATGATGCCATCTACAATGGGGCAAAAAAGTATTTAGTCAGCCACTAAGTGTGCAAGTTCTCCCACTTAAAAAGATGAGAGGCCTGTAATTTTCATCATAGGTACACTTCAACTATGACAGAAAAAATGAGTGGCCTGTAATTTTCATCATAGGTACACTTCAACTATGACAGAAAAAATGAGAGAAAAAAAATCCAGAAAATCACATTGTAGGATTTTTTATGAATTTATTTGCAAATGATGGTGGAAAATAAGTATTTGGTCACCTACAAACAAGCAAGATTTCTGGCTCTCACAGACCTGTAACTTCTTCTTTAAGACGCTCCTCTGTCCTCCACTTGTTACCTGTATTAATGGCACCTGTTTGAACTTTTTATCAGTATAAAAGACACCTGTCCACAACCTCAAACTCCAACCTAGGTGTATGTAAACTTCCGATTTCAACTGTACATGAATTGGCTGTACTCTCCAAGACCCCAGATGGATCCAAATCTCCCCAAGGACGAGGAACTCAGGCAATAAACTGTGTCTGTGGATTATTGAATTCCATCTTTCCCTCCCTTTCCTTCCCTGCTTCACGTTTGCCTGTCAAGCCTACTATTTGGCTCGCTTTATCTCACAATCAACGATGTCTGATATTATCAACAGCCTCTAAGCAATCGGAATACATGTAATTAAACTTATGAATTTGGCCCATATTGTGAAATATGCAATATGTGGGAACATATGGGCCAGAGAGAGAGAGAGGTTGAGAGACCTGTTGGACAAAATTGAGACTTAGGTTCTTGTTTCGGTTCATGTCTAACAACATCCATACATGTGGAAAAAAACATCAGAAAGTCTGTGTTGGGAGCCTCCCCCAGTTCACAAGTAATGAATCTGGTAATTTATCTTCGGGCCTCTTGCAGCTATGTCATCATAAATCTGCTATGGGGATGTGAGATGAATGGTGATACATTATAATACTGCATTAGGGAGCCAAGATGGAGGAGGCTTTGCAGTCGTCCCCCACTATATGATACAAGCCAATGCATTGGCCATGGGTCCTAAAGCTTGAGTTCCAATTAAGTTTCTAGTTTGGAATACACATGTTCATGTCTAAAAGGTTTATTTATGTTCACCCTTCCCAGCGGAAAAGACTGGTTGAGACTACGTCATTAAAAGCGTCACTATGACATTCGTTTAACCAGATTTCCCCAGTTTGCCCGCTGGATTCCTTCTAAGAGTTTGCATCCTTTTCTCTATTTTATTTGATTTCACCTTTATTTAACCAGGTAGGCAAGTTGAGAACAAGTTCTCCTTTACAATTGCGACCTGGCCAAGATAAAGCAAAGCAGTTCGACACATACAACAACACAAAGTTACACATGGAGTAAAACAAACATACAGTCAATAATACAGTAGAAAAATAAGTCTATATACAATGTGAGCAAGTGAGGTGAGATAAGGGAGGTAAAGGCAATAAAAGGCCATGGTGGCGAAGTAAATACAATATAGCAAGTAAAACAATGGAATGGTTGATTTGCAGTGGAAGAATGTGCAAAGTAGAGATAGAAATAATGGGGTGCAAAGGAGCTAAATAAATAAATAAATACAGTAGGGAAAGAGGTAGTTGTTTGGGCTAAATTATAGGTGGGTTATGTACAGGTGCAGTAATCTGTGAGCTGCTCTGACAGCTGGTGCTTTAAGCTAGTGAGGGAGATGTTTCCAGTTTCAGAGATTTTTGTAGTTCGTTCCAGTCATTGGAAGCAGAGAACTGGAAGGAGCGGTGGCCAAAGGAAGAATTGGTTTTGGGGGTGACCAGAGAGATATACCTGCTGGAGCACGTGCTACAGGTGGGTGCTGCTATGGTGACCAGCGAGCTGAGATAAGGTGGACTTTACCTAGCAGGGTCTTGTAGATGACATGGAGCCCAGAGGGTTTGGCGACGAGTATGAAGCGAGGGCCAGCCAACGAGAGTGTACAGGTCGCAGTGGTGCGTAGTGTACGGGGCTTTGGTGACAAAACAGATGGCACTGTGATAGACTGCATCCAATTTATTGAGTAGGGTATTGGAGGCTATTTCGTAAATGACATCGCCGAAGTCGAGGATTGGTAGGATGGTGAGTTGTACAAGGGTATGTTTGGCAGCAAGAGTGAAGGATGCTTTGTTGCAAAATAGGAAGCCAATTCTAGATTTAAGTTTGGATTGGAGATGTTTGATGTGAGTCTGGAAGAAGAGTTTACAGTCTAACCAGACACCTAGGTATTTGTAGTTGTCCACATATTCTAAGTCAGAGCCGTCCAGAGTAGTGATGCTGGACAGGCGGGCAGGTGCAGGCAGCGATCGGTTGAAGAGCATGCATTTGGTTTTACTTGTATTTAAGAGCAATTGGATGCCACGGAAGGAGAGTTGTATGGCATTGAAGCTCGCCTGGAGGGTTGTTAAAACCTCTTAGAACTACCCATCCCGGATCCGGGAGAATTGTCATCAACTACACTAATTAGCATAGCGCAACGGTCAAAAAATATTACTAGAAAATATTCATATTCATGAAATCACAAGTGAAATATAGTGAAACACAGCTTAGCCTTTTGTTAATCACCCTGTCATCTCAGATTTCGAAATTATGCTATACAGCCAAAGCAAGACAAGCGTTTGTAAGTTTATCGATAGCCTAGCATAGCATTAGGTCGAGCTAGCAGCAGGACGCTTGGTCACGAAAATCAGAAAAGCAATCAAATTAACCGGTTACCTTTGATCTTCTAATGTTTTCACTGACGAGACTCCCAGTTAGACAGCAAATGTTCCTTTTGTTCCATAAAGATTATTTTATCCCCAAAATTCCTCCGTTTGCTTGTCACGTTATGTTCAGAAATCCGGTCATGACAACGCTGAAAAAATTCTAATTATATCCATAATGTCGACAGAAACATAGCAAACGTTTTTTTGTAATCAATCCTCAATGTCACGCCCTGACCATAGTTTGCTTTGTATGTTTATATGTTTTGTTTGGTCAGGGTGTGATCTGAGTGGGCATTCTATGTTGTATGTCTAGTTTGTCTGTTTCTGTGTTTGGCCTGATATGGTTCTCAATCAGAGGCAGGTGTTAGTCATTGTCTCTGATTGGGAAGCATATTTAGGTAGCCTGTTTTGTCATTGTGGGTGATTGTCTATTTTAGTTGCTTGTGTCAGCACAGTTCTTATTATCGCTTCACGGTCCTTATTCATTTATTGTTTTGTATTCAGTGCTCAGTGCTTTCTTTAATTAAAGTATCATCATGAACACATACCAAGCTGCATTTTGGTTCACTTCTTACTACGAAAACACTCAAGGTGTTTTTCAAATATCTATTCGATAATATATCAACCGGGACAATTGGCTTTCCAGTAGGAGCGAGAGGAAAAATGACTACCTCTGTCTTTTACCCAAGACTCACTCTGAGAGCCCTCAGCTGACCACTTACGCAATGTAGTCGTTTACGCTCATTCTTCAACATAAAGGCGTGAAATTACGTCTAAAGGCTGGAGACACCTTAGGGAATCTGGTTGATATCCCTTTCAGTGGCCAATAGGGGTGCATAGGAAGACAACGGTTTCAAAACATGAGTCACTTCCTGATTGGATTTTTCTTAGGCTTTCGCCTGCAATATCAATTCTGTTGTACTCACAGACAATATTTTGACCGTTTTGGAAACGTTAGAGTGTTTTCTATCCTAAGCTGTCAATTATATGCATATTCTAGTATCTGGTCTTGAGAAATAGGTGGTTTACTTTGGGAATGTTATTTTTTCAAAAATGAAAATAGTGCCCCCCAGTTTCAAGAGGTTAAAACAGTGTCCAAAGAAGGGCCAGAAGTATACAGAATGGTGTCATCTGCGTAGAGGTGGATCAGAGACTCACCAGCAGCAAGAGCGACATCATTGATGTATACAGAGAAGAGTTGGTCCAAGAATTTAACCCTGTGGCACCCCCATAGAGACTGCCAGAGGCCCGGACAACAGACCCTCCGATTTGACACACTGAACTCTATCAGAGAAGTAGTTGGTGAACCAGGCGAGGCAATCATTTGAGAGACCAAGGCTGTCGAGTCTGCCGATGACGATGTGGTGATTGACAGAGTCGAAAGCCTTGGCCAGGTCAATGAATACGGCTGCACAGTATTGTTTCTTATCGATGGCGGTTAAGATATTGTTTAGAACCTTGAGCGTGGCTGAGGTGCACCCATGACCAGCTCTGAAACCAGATTGCATAGCAGAGAAGGTATGGTGGGATTCGAAATGGTTGGTAATCTGTTTGTAGACTTGGCTTTCGAAGACCTTAGAAAAGCAGGGTAGGATAGATATAGGTCTGTAGCAGTTTGGGTCAAGAGTGCCCACCCTTTGAAGAGTGTGATGACCGCAGCTGCTTTCCAATCTTTGGGAATATCAGACGACACGAAAGAGAGGTTGAACAGGCTAGTAATAGGTGTGGCAACAATTTCCAGATTGTCTTGCCCGACTGACTTGTAGGGGTCCAGATTTTGCAGCTCTTTCAGAACAGCAGCTGACTGGATTTGGGAGAAGGAGAAATGGGGAAGGCTTGGGCGAGTTGCTGTGGGGGGTGCAGTGTTGTTGACCGGGGTAGGGGTAGCCAGGTGGAAAGCATGGCCAGTCGTAGAAAAATGCTGATTGAAATGTTCAATTATAGTGGATTTATCGGTGGTGACAGTGTTTCCTATCTTCAGTGCAGTTGGCAGCTGGGACGCGGTGTTCTTATTCTCCATGGACTTTACAGTGTCCCAGAACATTTTTGAGTTTGTGTTGCAGGAAGCAAATTTCTGCTTGAAAATGCTAGCCTTGGATTTTCTAACTGTCTGTGTATATTGGATCTCTGGACTGTTTGAGAAAGAGAGAGAGGGGGGGGGGGGACAGAGAAGGGGAGAGAGAGAATGTCAGCTAACATTGGAAACAGGCAGCCCATTTCTGATATATCATTTGACCAATCACATCAGATCTTTTCACATCAGATATTTTTCAGAGCTGATCTGATAGGTCAAAAGAACAATTTGTGAAAAAATTATCAGAATTGGGCTTCCGGTCTAAATACAGCCAGTGGGGGAACAAATCAAATCAAATATTATTTGTCACATGCTTCATAAACAACAGGTGTAGTGGTGTAGGATACTGGCTCGGAGCATGAAGGGGAGGATCACTGCGGGAGAGAGGGAACATTGTTTTGAACTGTCCTGGTAATTAAGCACCGTCGTACAGAATAAACCTCTCTCCTCTCTTCCGCTCAGTTCCTCTGATCATCCCTCCATCTCTCCCCCCTGTCTCTCTCTTTCTCTTCTGTTCTCCCTCTTTTTCTTTTCTCTTTCTTTCTCTCGTTCTCTTCTGCTTTCTCTATTTTAAACTTTCTCTCTTTCCCTCTGTTTTCCACTCTCTCTCCCTCACTCTTTCTCTATTTCTTCCCCCGTTCTCTCTTTCCGCTCTCCCTCTCTTTTTCTAGGTGGGGAAAGGAAAGGAGGCCAAACAAAGGGTATTAATCTAGCCTTGTAATTAACGAGGACCTTCAGGTTTTCGCTGGTACATTTGATACGTCTTCAAATTCTATGAAACTCCTGCTTTTGCATAAAGCATGTGACTGAAGTGTCACCACGGTTTTAATCATGCAGTGATACCTGTTTGATCTACATAATGGTGTGCTGTAGTCAGGGGTGAACTGGGAAAAGAATTCATCCCTGCCATTTTATCCATGTGCTCTTTCTACTGTACGTTTATTGGCACCCTTTCCGTTTTACCATCCATGATCTTGTCTGTCTCTTTACTGATGCCGATGATGCGATTAACTTTGAATGTGAGTTAGTATAACAGAGAAATTGCACAAAAAAATAAAGAAAAAATATACATTATCAGGCCCATATGAAAATATTTTTGTTTCGACCAGCCCACCCAACAAGAAAATGGTCCAGCACATCTGGCATTTGCCAGACTTGCCAGATGGCCAATCCACACCTGGCTGTAGTATGTCTATGTGGTGTCTTTGATGATGTTGATGTTGTATTCGGTTATAGAGTACTGCATGATATCTACATATTTCATGTCTCCACTTCCTACAACTGACTCTAACGAGAATTAATAGGCCTAGATTCTCATGTTTCGGGCCATAGATAACGGTATGATGCTATAGTTTCATGTTATCCATCCAACGTGGAGAAAAACTGACATTACGGCGATATACTCAATCCAGTGATGTTCCCTCTTTGATGCCATAGCAGTACATGACTGTTGGCACTCAGACCTTCTTAAACTGTATTTATGAAGGAGGGAGGGGGAGAGAGAGAGGGAGTAAGAGAGTCCTGTGGGAAGTAGCGAGGGAGGTTGTAGCTGATAGTTCCTCTAACCCCCTAGAGGACAGGTACAACGTTGCAATGTGGCTTTTCACTCCTGTTGTAAATTGTACTGGTCCACATACAACATCTTGGATACAGGATGCTATTACAGTAGCTCTTACATTCTGTAAGGGTTTCACTCTGTCTTGATCAGTGTTATGTAATCCTGGTCCTGGGGACCCACAGTATGTGCAGGGTTTTGTTCCAGCCTTGCACTAACACACCTGATTGCACTAAACATCTAATCATCTAATCACCCTTGTAAAGTTAAATCAGGTGATAGTGCAGGGCTGAAATAATAGTCTGTGTCCACATGGCCAGAATAGGACAACATTGATCTAGATAGTACACCATGGTATTATAATCATACATGGAAGGACATTCTGTGATTTGTTCAAAACACCTGGCAGACACTAATTCAGTTTAAACCACAAAGTTGTTGCATATTTGTGTCATTTGAACCATCTTGCTATGGCCAGTGGGGAAAGAACAGGTGTCAGGAGGTCACAGGCTAATATTAGAGCTTGTCGGGTTCTTGTTTTTACCAGGGAGTTATGGAACAATGAAAGAAGTGAGGAGTGTGTTAAGTGGAATGAAAATTCATGGATTGTGTATTTTCTGGATAAGGAGGCCTATAAATCATTTCAGATGATTTTCACTGTCTTTGTTCTTGATTTTGTAATGTGCAGTATGTTTGTAATTCACACCTTATCCTCCCTCAATTACTCCCATGTCTCATTTTGCCACCGACTGAAATAACCGCACTCATTTCACACTAATGACTGAGCAGTCATTCTACATGGGCTTCAAAATGATTCAAAAAGCCCCAATCTAGCAGAGAACTCATGTTTACACAGGCTTCATCCCAGATGGCATCGTATTCCCTACATAGTACACTATTTTTCACCAGGGCCCAAAGGGTTCTGGTCAAAAGTAGTTCACTATGGAATAGGGTGCCATTTGGGATGCAGTCACAGTGTGAAAAGTTCACCTCTTTCTGAATCAGTGGGCTGATTCATGTGTTTTAATCGGCAATTTGAATTGGTTGGTGCTGTGATGTGAAAAGACTAAATTAAAGACCTATGATCTTCCAAATGGCCATATCAACAGTGGGGCAAGACTTATGCTGTTTGACGTAAATGCTTATGGGTGTTGGGCAAGGCCACATGAATGGACTTGCCCAATGCTACAATAAATATATGCCAATAAGCATTGTAAATACATCTGGCATTGTAAAGACCACACACACACACACATAATATATATATTTTTTCTTACTAGTACTATGCTTCCTAAACACTGTCCACTGTCATTACTCTTGCTCAGCACAACATAACAGCATGTGAAGCAAAATTGCACCCAAAATGCTTTTTAACATTAAACCATTGTTCCTTTGAAACAATAGCCAACAATAACCAACCTCTTAATACATGGAATAATGTGTTTGCCTGTAGCTTTTTATGTTCTTATCACTGTCACTTAATTAAACCTATAAAAATGTTCCTCATTCATTCTTCATGTTTACAGATACAAACCCCAGAAATACAAACTGCATGCAGGCTTTGAGTAAAAAAAGGATGGTATGTTAGTTTTACAATTTCTCCCTTTGTTATCTAGACCAAACAAAATTAACGCTCCCAGAAGAACACGCTAGCAACAGCAAGAGGATGTCGGCCCTTAGGGGCAGAATCCTAATGACTGGGAAATAAATATATAATTTAAATATATATATATATAAATATATAATGTGATCTCTTCATTAATTGTAGCAGGGAGACTGCTGAGAATAGAGTTTTCTTCCCACATCGCACCAACACTGCCACCCTCTCTCTTTTCATATGGGAGGAATTTGAGGAAGGAATGGGGGGGGGGGGGGTCGAGGGGAGAGGGTGTGTGTGTGTGTCTGTGTATGCATGTGAGGTAAGTGGACTCATTGGCATATTGGTTAATCTCTGGAATTTTTGTATATTTTCCTCAAAATAGTTACCAAATTATTTTTACCTTTTGAGATGTTTGTTTACTTTGCTGTTATGAAGTGTTAGTGTCTGGGGTATTGATGTTAGTAGTATGTATGATACTGTATGTGGTATTGTGATGGAAGATATGGTATGGGGTATTGATGGTAGATATTGTATGAGATATTGATGGAAGATATGGTATGCAGTATTGATGGTAGATACATTATGGGGTATTGATGGTGGATACTCCATGGGGTAATGATGGTAGACACAGTATGGGGTATTGATGGTGGATACTCCATGGGGTATTGATGGTAGACACAGTATGGGGTATTGATGGTGGATACAGCATGGGGTATTGATGGTAGAGACTGTATGGGGTATTGATGGTAGAGACTGTATGGGGTATTGATGGTAGATACAGTATGGGGTATTGATGGTGGATACTGTATGGGGTATTGATGGTAGAGACTGTATGAGGTATTGATGGTAGATAATGTATGAGGTATTGATGGCAAAGACTGTATGGGGTATTGATGGTAGATAATGTGAGGTATTGATGGTAGAGACTGTATGGGGTATTGATGGTAGAGACAGTATGGGGTATTGATGGTAGAGACTGTATGGGGTATTGATGGTAGAGACTGTATGGGGTATTGATGGTAGAGACTGTATGGGGTATTGATGGTAGAGACTGTATGGGGTATTGATGGTAGAGACTGTATGGTGTATTGATGGTAAATACTTTATGGAATTGATGGTGGAGATGCTTGAGAGATGGAAAACGTATTGACATGGGGAAATGTACAGAGATAGGTCAAACTACTTTTGAAAAATGTTTTGTCACATTTCATAAGCCAACCATATTCTGTTAGACATTGTTGTGATCAGTCTGCAGTTGTTGTCATCAGTATGCCATTGTTGTCATCAGTATGCCATTGTTGTCATCAGTCTATTGCTGTCATCAGTCTATTGCTGTCATCAGTCTGACATTGTCATCACAAAGTGCTCTAAGTTCAGCTGGTGACCACTACAGTAGCTACAGCTAAAGTAGACCATAACACTATAAGTCTGATGTACTCTAGACTAAAGGACTAAGTGACCCAGATCACACATTCACAAAGCAACTCAGCACAATGCTGATCTTGGATCAGCTCCCCCCTCTTAATCATTGTGATTTTAAAGGCTAAACTGATCTTAGATCAGTACTCCTACTCCTAGTGGTGTAAAGTACAGTACTTACGTAAGTAAAAAATACTATAAAGTACTACTTATGTAGTTTTTGGGGTATCAAGAAATAAAAAAAAATACGGTTTTCTTCCTGGGAAGAAGAGGAGGACCAAAATGCAGCATGGTTATGGTTGAACATCTTTAATAAAGATGATAAGGTGAACAATATACATATACAAAACAAGAAAACGTGGAAAAAACCAAAACAATCCTAACTGGTGCAAAACACAGAGACCGGAAACAATCACCCACGAAATACCCAAAGAATATGGCTGCCTAAATATGGTTCCCAATCAGAGACAACAATCAACACCTGCCTCTGATTGAGAACCACTCTAGGCAACCATAGACTTACCTAGAATACTACACTGAACACAACCCCATCAATCTACAAAACCCCTAGACAAGACAAACACACAATCACCCATGTCACACCCTGGCCTAACCACATTAATAAAGAAAACACAGAATACTAAGGCCAGGGCTTGACAAAAATAAAGAATTGTGCCTTTGGGTTTTCTTAATATAAGGTATTTCAAATGATTTATACTTTTACTTTTGAAACTTATGTTTTACTGGGTGACTTTCACTTTTAATTGAGTAATTTTCTATTAAGGTATCTTTACTTTTACTCAACTATGACAATGTAATATTTTTTCCAACACTGCTCCAACTCTGAGATGCTTCGTTTATACGGGTCCAGGAAACTAGTCCAACAAGTAAACACTGTTTTCCAGGATCCGTCTGTTTCTTTAAATACCAATTTGTATTCTTGGCGTGGGTGTAAGACAAGGCTGGCAGTGCTTTGCTCTCAGTCTGGCATAGTGGGCCTTCATTCTGGGAGCATATCCACTCAGTTTCACTAGGTGGTGCAGCAATTAACTATACACAGTGAAACTGGCTGCCTTGCTCTTTATTTAAAATCTTCTCTGTAGACAAATGGCTACTTTGGAGTGAAGATGTGAAGGAAAACTTCATGTGAATGAGGTTTATTGACATCAGGGTGGCAATTAAAGCCTACAAAACAACAAAATAATGTATTTGAAAAAACCTCTGTGAGTTTCCATACATTGAATGACTAGAGTATGTATTTTGGATACTTTGCAGAAACACCACTTTCTTTCAGACTCGGAAATAACAATGTTTATCGCTGAATGTTGGCTTCCGATGGGCTGCATATAGGCTACATTCAAGTTGACAAAAGAGACCTATAATATACCGAGCCAAAGATAGACTTTTGCCGTTACAATCTGGCTAGTGGTTAGCTCCATTAGTGTTAGTGTGTTCTTGAGGTGTCGTATGCAGATCTCCTGTGGACTGACACATTGTTAGTTATTGACTCCCCTCCCCTTAGGGCCCTTCAGTGGTTTGCACTTATTGACTAATGTATCTCCCCACTTGAGTAATATCTCTTCTGAAAGGGCTGGCCAGCTGTGATAATGTCATATAAATTATTCCTGTGCTCACAGACACAGAATGACATACATTTATCATAAGATTCTAAGGAAATTTGTTGGAATCGTAAAACATCTTAGCAAGTTATCTGCTTATTTTTTTTTCAAGGGAAATCACGCTGTTTATGAGTAAACTTTGCCTCAGTGGCAAGATTGTTTTCTTTTATTTGTTGTTGTTGTCCCTTGGTGTTACGACTTCCGCCGAAGTTGGTGCCTCTCCTTGTTTGGGCGGCGTTCAACGTCACCGGCTTTCTAGCCGCCACCAATCTACATTTCTTTTTTGATTTTTTTTGTCTTGATTGTATACACCTGGTTTCCATTATGTTATAATTCTTTCCCTATTTAACCCTCTGGTTCCCACATGGTTTTGTGCGTGTTTGTTCTTTGTTATGTTGTTGCTCTTTTGTGTCGAGCTGGAATATTTTCCCAGTATGGAATTAGTTTGTCATTTATTAGAGTAAAGTACATTTTACACTGACACTTAACACTGGGTGCCCTTTGTGCTTCTGAAATTTTCCCCTAATCACTATATAGTGCACTATACTTTTGACCAGTGCCCAAAGGGATCTGGTCAAAAGTAGTGCACTTCGTGGGGAGTCATTTGGACACAATCCTTTGACTGAGAACACAATCTTATTTACAGCAACGCCATGGGGAATAGTTTCAGGGGAGAGGAGGGGGATGAATGAGCCAATTGGAAGCTGGGGATGATTAGGTGGCCATGATGGTATGAGGGTCAGATTGGGAATTTAGCAAGGACACCAGTGTTAACAACCCTACTCTTATAATAAGTGCCATGGGATCTTTAGTGACCTTAGAGAGTCAGAACACCCGTTTATTGTCCCGTCCGAATGACAGCACCTTACACAGGGCAATGTCACCAATCACTGCCCTGGGGCATTGGGATCTCCTTAGACCAGAGGGAAGAGTGCCTCCTGCTGGCCTTCCAACACCACTTCCAGCAGCATCTGGTTTTCCATCCAGGGATCGACCAGGACCAACTATGTTTAGCTTCAGAGTCAAGCCAGCAGGATTACTCGATCAGTCACCTCATTCGACATTTTATTTTCCCGTTATGCTCGGCGGTGCAAGTGCACACAGAGGACTAACAATGGGCATTCTAATGACTCCCCACACTGATTAGCTTGATAATTTAATTCAAATGGAATAATCACCAAAAAGAATGAGCAATTAAACACAGTATTTAGAAGTACTGTGCTTCATTTGTCTTTTTAAAAGCTGTTAATTGGTACACATTTCATTGTACATTAATCATGGTTCTAAAGCCAAATCAGATGTCCAATCATATGAAGGCAACAGTAACATCATACCATAATTCAATATACTGCATATGATCTTAATTTGACCACTGTTTTGTTGCTGAGAATTTTGAGCTTTGTGATTTACATAAATTCACTGAAAATCCACACTAACACATGGTTATATCAACAGTAATGCACTTTTCATGCGGAATTCATTTGGCCAGCTTCTAGCTAAACACTGATCAAGCAACATTCTGGACTAAACGTTAAAATCCTGTTTCTGCAGGATTATTTTGCTGTGACTGAATATTGGTCAAATTAATATCCTACATCTGTATGGAATCCTTTGATGACGACGTGTAGTCTTGATGTTTCTGATTCACAGCGTCTAATTAGGTTGTAAATGTCTTTACTGTAGCAAAGTTTGTTTGATTCCAACACATCCAGTACATCTAGTATGACACTTAAAAAGATATAACCTTATAAACCCCTTCTCTTGTCTAAACTCTTGCACAATCCTCCTCATTAATTAAGCAAACAACAAGTGGTACATGAGCTGCATTGGATCAGGCTTTCATTTTGCACCATGTTCTAAGGCAAATCGCTATATCAAGTAGTTGATGGTTATATAAGGTGGTTGATGGTTACTTTTGCCCTGTCTTTTGCCCCTTCCCTATCAGTTTGTACCTTTTGTATTCAGAGTGGTGGAGGGGTGGGAGGGAGTTGTTTAACCTCCTGTTATTTCGAGTTGCTGCATATTACAGTATAACTAACTGGCAGTTTTATTTTATTTTTCATTTATGCGCTGTGATGGCTGTAGCGCTAGACATTGACAGGGGAGAGTATTTTCAGACGGCTCTCACAGGAAAACAATTAAACAACTCAACAGAGACGGAGGATAGAAGAAGAAAATATAATTTCCCTCCTGCGTGCTTGCACAGGGGTCATCCTCTCTTTCAATGTTTGTGTTTTCTCATCCTAATCTTCTTTCTTTCCCTCTATCTGTCCTCCTACTTCTCTTCTCCTATTACTATGTGCTTAAAAGGATCATTCAGACACAAGCTCCCCTGGAGTTTTGACTGAACACTCTCTCCTCTTTGAATGTTTGGCACAAGCCAGGTTCTTTTGAATTACGGCAACTTGGCTCATTAAAAGTCAGACTAGACTGTATGTGTCAAATTCTACTACTCAACTGGGCTGCAGGTCTCGACTACAGAAAAAAGATCACATCTCTGTATCTCTCACTCTCTGTTTCTTTCAGATTGGCCGTCTCTGCTCCCATTCAACTCGGTACGAAGTAGTTGTGATTATCCTGGACTTTTATGTTTAATCTCCTCCCCCTCTGTAGGCCTGAGGAGAAGCCTGCTTTAGAGTTGTGTGAGGTGAATGGTCAAATCTAAATGGTACATCTAAATATATAAAAAAAAACAAGAGACAGCAACAGGCGTGTCATCATTAGATAACCACTGACAGGTGACTCATTAAAAAATAAAAAATTCTCCCTCTTCCTAAAATAGTCCCAACGCAGTTCAGCCCGCGTACTGTTCAGTCCCCAGTACCGATTCAGTTTGTACCCATAGTCAAGCTCTGTCTTATATGATGTAGGCCTAATGGAGTGGAAGTATGAAGTTGACATGAAATAAAACAATGGAAGTGGTGGTCATATTGACAACATCATGTGGTTCAAGGATGATGATCTTTGAAATGATGCTTTCTATAAGATCCTTGCACTTGTATGTTGCAGTTCAGAAAGGCGGGACTAAATACTGTCCTTCCTGTAGCACCTCTTCTTTATTAGCTAATGTCATGCTGAACTAATAGAACCCGGGCATGACCCCAGTCTCCAGGGTGTCTAATGGAGAGTGGGATATGCAAAAAACACATTTACAATTCACACGTGCATTAATACAGTTGTACATGTGTGAAATAGGACGAATATCAGCACCCACCAAATTATTATTAATCTAATATCAAGTAGTATTAGATATACTGTAGTCTTAAGAGTGTATTCTATTCTCTCACTGGCCTTGTTCATTTATCAAACGAGGGGCCAGGAAAAAATCTCAAGAGTGTTTTCTCCCGCCAAAGATAGGATGCTTAGAAGACAAGTACAGAGTTATGGCATTTTCATGTTTAATATCATCCCTAGTAAAATATAAATACGATAAAAGGTATCTCTGTTCTTTTGCCTTGCTACGCTTTTTGAAATGGGTCTGGGTCTGCGTGCTGTGAGAGTGAGTCTTCCCCCTAGAAAACACTATTCAAGCAATACTCCATAATTGGTTTCAGAGATAAGGTCTCCCTCATTCTCAATGGGGATAACTCAATCCCTGATCTTGTTAGAGAGCTTTTAGGGCATAGAGAGGATTGACAGAGTCTCAGTCCAGCCTTTTGTTTTTATCTCACGGACACCATCTTCTCTCTGATGGCTCGCCTTAAACCCCATAATGGTCTGGGGAAAGATTACATTAAGCATTCTGCTACAAATCAGATGGAAAGATTGTACAGCTAGCCAGCCACATACAATGAGAGGAGGACAAAATTGAACTGTCTGACAGTCTGCTCGCTCAGATGTTTACAGTTTCTTCACACGTCTTTCTGAACTACAGTAATTTGAGCTAGGCAAGTAGCAGTACAGACTAGCATTGCTTTGGGGGTTGCAATTCAGTCCTTCAGTTCAACCATTGTGACTTGTGTGTAAAAAAATTGTCAGTGCTTGCCCATGGTCCTGTGAGGTCCCCTCTTATGGGAGTTATTAAGGAAATTGGAATCATTATTTCATCAAGCAGATGAAATGTTTTCAGGTTTTGTGGCCAGGGCTTGAAATAAAAATCGATGTGGTGGATATTGAACCGTGGCCTCCCCTGAGAGAGCACAGAGGTCTGAGGATTCCTTAAATACCTGCAGTGTATTGATGATTGGATGTAACGGCTCTCTGTCTTACGGCTCTCTGTCAATTACACCAGACTCAATGCTGATGTATAGTATCACATGTGTAAAACACGTATCGGTGATTATGTTGGTTCAGAAGCCCCACTGAACATCATAATAATTGTGTTTATATTTTTTAAGTACATTTAAGTACCCATGGTTACCACCTAGTTTCCTAGTAAATACTAGGTAAATAACACTGGAAATAGTACCGCAATATAAAGTACCAATAATTGGTCAGAAATCTGTTTTCGAGGTCTGTTTATTGAACCAGTTTTGGGTCATCTTAGGAAGTCTAACGATTCTTAGAGCAAATCAAATTTTGTTGGTCACACATATTTAGCAGATGTTCTTGCAGGTGTAGCGAAATGCTTAGTGTCGACTGTAGAGAGACAGCTATCTTTGTCGCACCCACCCCTCCCTTCCTTTTTAAGAAACTTCTTACTGTACTGGGGGGTTCTGAAGAGAGAGAAAGTTTGTCTCTGGTGCAAACCTGATCAGTTGGTATACTCACATAATCTGTTTTTCAGGAATCATGTAGTTGTATATTTCACTGGACAATCTGTGCCAAAGTGACAATACAGTGGTTCCTCCTTTAAAAGTTGTGAACCCCCCCCCCTTCCTATCACAGACCAGATTTGCCCTAACGACCAAGGGGTAGCTTGCTACTCAATGTAATAAAGTCCATGACTTTTCACATATGTTACCTTACACGTTGTGTTGGTTGACAATATGTTAGCTAGCTACCTAATGTCAGTAGTGATACATCAAACTTGCCAGTATATTAACTATATAGGCTAACTAACTACCCAATGTTAATTGACTTGATTATTTTCGGCATTCTGAGTTTAGCTAAATGGTATAGTTTCTCATTGGACATTCTGGTGCTTTCGTAAATTTGTGTAACAGTTTTGAGTCCGTCCCTTTCCTCGCCCCTTTCTGGGCTCAAACCAGGGACCCTGTGCACACATAGACAACAGCCACCCACGATGCTGTTCTGTTTAGTGTGTTTTGCACATGACGGAGCTGTTTCGGTTGTTTCTTTTGTTCCTTGTTGTATTTAGTGTTCAGTTTATTAAAAATAATGATGAACACTTACCACGCTGCATCTTGGTCCTCACCTTCTTCCACCAACGGTCGTTACAGCCTTGTGATGTTGAACAGTAAGCTGGGAATAGAACGTTAGGAAGGCAAGTTGGTGAAACGGTTCTCAATGGAACTAATAGGAGCTGGCAGGGTGAAAAATGCACTAATGCACTGTTTTTTAGTGATTAGTTCAAAACGACGGCAAGCTTGACTGCGGTTGCAAGGCCAGGAACGCTCAAATCAACCCTACTCCTCGGCCCTAACGTCCAGTGTGTGCTCCGAGAGCGAAATGGTCTGAATTTACAAACTGGCAATTATTCTCTGAATGGAAACACCATAATATGTATCAAATTAATTAAGCCAAATTTCTTAAAATCAATCCTGGTAATGCCTATATGGAAAACTATCAAATGCTTCTCAAACTAGCAATAACTTGCAGTAACAGAAGAAATGGTTGAAAATGAAATGCCACAAAATCCTACAGCAGCATGCAGGGTGTGCCACAGTATGACAACTTTTATAGGAGGAACCACTGTAGCTTTGAAGGGCTGGACCTTTGGGTTTGGAGCCCAGTTGGTACCCAGTTGATTTGATTTGACGGTGGAAGGGAAACTCTACAGAGAGCAAGAGACAGTCTGGCGGTATAGATCGACCCCTGTTGTCCCAAGCAGACAACTCTCTCTATCTCCCTTAATTGCCAAGCAGGGTAGAAAGTGTATCACAGGTTATACTTTCCAGGAGGGAAAACTATGACGATGCTGTTCTGTACCCTGTGTCATGGTTCCATGTTCTGCACAGGCAGTCATGGAGAACGTTTTGTTTTGTAACATTTCAGATTATAAGCCCCCACCCCCTTCTCCCTTAAAAGGATAGCAGTAATAATGTCACAATGTGTCAATGTGCAGTGACAAAAATGTCTAAGTGTTTAAGAAATCATAACATACCATCTTAGACTGTGAAAGATAATTTGCTAGATATTTTTAGGTCCAAGGGTTATCTGTACATTTTACCCGGGTGTCACTCGCCATGCAATCGCTTTGTCTCTCTAGAATGCTTTAAAATTATAATTTTGGTCTCTGAATCTGTCATTATATTCCATCATAAAACATTATGTGTGACAAAGAGAGGATTGAGACACGAGGTCTCAGACAGTGTACATCATTGTACTCCACCACCTACAATACAACTCCCTGTGCAAAGTGAGATGTTATGCTAATTCAAAACAATGAATCAGCTGAACACAACACAGATCTTGATTAAGAGGTTCAGTGCTGAACTTTTAGTTTAGAATAATAGTCACCGCATTAATGTACTTCGGAATCTCAGTAGCATGAGTGACAAGGCATGTTACGGTGTTCATCGCCATGTCATGCTAATTGCTAATGTTTTCCAACCATGTAAATGAATTAAACACACAGAAATTGTGCTTTAATGGGTGTGTCAATGTCGTAGTAAGCAAAGCTGTCAGCCATCATTGCACACGTATATGCATACATTCTCAAAATTAGGGTTATATTAATTTAGAATGGACATTTTGACTCACACGAGGGTCGCCATAGTAGAAATGGCTTCCATCTAACCATTAAAGATGCAATATGCAGAAATTGCTCTGCCATTTACTGATTGCTAAAATTCTAATAGTTTGCAAAATGTCAGTTTATGTGACAAAACAAGCAAGTATAGGGTATAGAATCATTATAGCATCTAAACTAGTGATGCACCGATATGACATTTTTGGCCGATACCGATATCTGATATTTTCCTTGCCAAAAACAAAAGATACCGATAAGTGATATTTAACAGTTTTTTGGCCTTTTAAGCATTCTAATACAGTTAAATAGTTGACACACACACATGGACGCAGTGGTCTAAGCTACTGCATCTCAGTGTATGAGGCGTCACCATAGTCCCCGGTTCGAATCCAGGCTATATCACATCCGGCTGTGATTCGGAGTCCCATATGGCGGCGCACAATTGGCCCAGCAGAGTCCGGATTTGGCCGGGGTAGGCCGTCATTGTAAATAAGAATTTGTTCTTAACTGACTTGCCTAGTTAATTAAAGGTTACACACACACACCATACTGACCAAAACATATTTGGTTGGCATTTACGTATGTTCCCATTACCAGCAAAACATCATCAGAACATATTTCTTTCATTTACTTGCTGTGCTGTTTCGTTGTTCATTTGTTCAGTCATTTCATTCTCAACCAGGATTTCTATGGAACGCCGTTTGGGTCTTCGCTATGGAACGTTTGGGTCTTTGCGTGTCAAAATATACAGTATATCACAAAAGTGATTACACCCCTCACATTTTTGTAAATATTTGAGTATATCTTTTCATGTGACAACACTGAAGAAATGACACTTTGCTACAATGTAAAGTAGTGAGTGTACAGCTTGTATATTTGCTGTCCCCTCAAAATAACTCAACACACAGCCATTAATGTCTAAACTGCTGGCAACAAAAATGAGTACACCCCTAAGTGAAAATGTCCAAATTGGGCCCAATTTGCCATTTTCCCTCCCCGGTGTCATGTGACTATTTAGTGTTACAAGGTCTCAGGTGTGAATGGGGAGCAGGTGTGTTAAATTTGGTGTCATCGCTCTCACACTCCCTCATACTGACTGGTCACTGGAAGTTCAACATGGCACCTCACGGCAAAGAGCTCTCTGAGGATCTGAAAAAAAATAATTGTTGCTCTACATAAAGATGGCCTGGGCTATAAGAAGATTGCCAAGACCCTGAAACTGAGCTGCAGCACAGTGGCCAAGACCATACAGCGGTTTAACTGGACAGGTTCCACTCAGAACAGGCCTTGCCATGGTCAACCAAAGAAATTGAGTGCACGTGCTCAGCGTCATATCCAGAGGTTGTCTTTGGGAAATAGACATATGAGTGCTGCCAGCATTGCTGCAGAGGTTGAAGGGGTGGGGGGTCCGCCTGTCAGTGCTCAGACCATATGCCGTACACTGCATCAAATTGGTCTGCATGGCTGCCGTCCCGGTAGGAAGCCTCTTCTAAAGATGATGCACAAGAAAGCCTGCAAACAGTTTGCTGAAGACAAGCAGACTACGGACATGGATTACTGGAACCATGTCCTGTGTTCTGATGAGATCAAGATACAATTATTTGATTCAGATGGTGTCAAGCGTGTGTGGCGGCAACCAGGTGAGGAGTACAAAGACAAGTGTGTCTTGACTACATTCAAGCATGGTGGTGGGAGTGTCATGGTCTGGGGCTGCATGAGTGCTGCCGGCACTGGGGAGCTACAGTTCATTGAGGGAACCATGAATGCCAACATGTACTGTGACATACTGAAGTAGAGCTTGATCCCCTCCTTTCGGAGACTGAGCCGCAGGGCAGACTTCCAACATGATAACGACCCCAAACACACCTCCAAGTTGACCACTTCCTTGCTAAAGAAGCTGAGGGTAAAGGTGATGGACTGGCCAAGCATGTCTCCAGACCTACACCCTATTGAGCATCTGTGGGGCATCCTCAAACGGAAGGTGGAGGAGTGCAAGGTCTCTAACATCCACCAGCTCCATGATGTTTTCATGGAGGAGTGGAAGAGGACTCCAGTGGCAACTTGTGAAGCTCTGGTGAACTCCCTGCCCAAGAGGGTTAAGGCAGTGCTGGAAAATGATGGTGGCCACACAAAATATTGACACTTTGGGCCCAATTTGGAAAATTTTCACTTAGGGGTGTACTCACTTTTGTTGCCAGTGGTTTAGACATTAATGGCTGTGTGTTGAGTTATTTTGAGGGGACAACAAATATACACTGTTATACAAGCTGTACACTCACTACTTTACATTGTAGCAAAGTGTAATTTATTCAGTGTTGTCACATGAAAAGATATACTCAAATATTTACAAAAATGTGAGGGGTGTACTCACTTTTGTGATATACTGTATACTATTTAACATGATTTGACGTGTTAATTAAGCTTGTTCACCATTTTTTTTACGTAGTTATTACACATTGATTACACTATCACTCATATTTCATATGTCACAATAATTCATCGATACGTATGCTATGATGCTGGTAAAGTTATCTCGCGCACCTACAGTGCTGGTCATAAAAATATATATATATATATATATTTAGCTCGTAGATGCAAACAATGTTCTTCCCCAAAAACATAGCAAAACAACAATCTGTTTCAGTAGCTATAGTTAGCTAGCTAACTATATAGCTAGGTGTCATCATCTAAAATAACCCTAATTTATAAGACAGTTCTTATTTGATAAATGATGGTCGGACCCATCTATGTGAAGCTAGCCACAATAAGGATTAGCCACACGGTTAGCCTTCAAAATAAAAAAGTATGGCATAATTCTACTATTTGTATTCATTTGCATCACTGTCAATGACAAACTTTTATTTTGAAGGCTAACCGCAAATTCCACTATTATGCCTGATCCTTATTGTGGCTAGCTGATCAGCTGTTGTTGTCTCACCTGTTTTAGCTAGCTCTCCCAATCAACACCTGCGATCACTTTATGCCTAGCTGTATGTCTCTCTCAAATGTCAATATGCCTTGTATACTGTTGTTCAGGTTAGTTATCATTGTTTTAGTTTACAATGGAGTCCCTAGTTCCACTCTTCATACCTCTGATACCTCCTTTGCCCACCTCCCACACATGCGGTGACCTCACCCATTACAACAAGCATGTCCAGAGATACAACCTCTCTTATCATCACCCAGTGCCTGGGTTTACCTCCACTGTACCCGCACCCCACCATACCCATGTCTGCGCATTATGCCCTGAATATATTCTACCACGCCCAGAAATCTGCTCCTTTTATTCTTTGTCCCCAACGCTCTAGGCGACCAGTTTTGATAGCCTTTAGCCGCACCCTCATCCTACTCCTCCTCTGTTCCGCGGGTTATGTGGAGGTAAACCCAGGCCCTGCATGTCCCCAGGCACCCTCATTTGTTGACTTCTGTGATCGAAAAATCCTTGGTTTCATGCATGTCAACATCAGAAGCCTCCTCCCTAGGTTTGTTTTACTCAATGCTTTAGCACACTCTGCCAACCCTGATGTCCTTGCTGTGTCTGAATCCTGGCTTAGGAAGGCCACCAACAATTCTGAGATTTCTATACCCAACTATAACATTTTCTGTCAAGATAGAACTGCCAAAGGGGGAGGAGTTGCAGTCTACTGCAGAGAGAGCCTGCAAAGTAATGTCATACTTTCCAGGTCCGTACCCAAACAGTTTGAACTTCTAATTTTAAAAATGAATCTCTCCAGAAATAGGTCCCTCACTGTTGCCGCCTGCTACCGACCCCCCTCAGCTCCCAGCTGTGCCCTGTACACCATTAGTGAATTGATCGCCCCTCATCTAGCTTCAGCGTTTGTTCTGGCAGTCCTAAAATCTAAGCTAGATGCCCGCAATCTCACACAAATCATCAAGGAACCCACCAGGTACAACCCTAAATCTGTAAACAAGGGCACCCTCATAGACATTATCCTGACCAACTGGCCCTCCAAATACACCTACGCTGTCTTCAATCAGGATCTCAGCGATCACTGCCTGATTGTCTGTATCCGCTACGGGTCCGCAGTCAAATGACCACCCCTAATCACTGTCAAACGCTCCCTAAAACACTTCTGTGAGCAGGCCTTTCTAATCGACCTGGCCCGGGTATCCTGGAAGGCTATTGACCTCATCCCATCAGTTGAGGATGCCTGGTCATTCTTTAAAAGTAACTTCCTCACCATCTTAGATAAGCATGATCCGTTAAAAAAATGCAGAACTAAGAACAGATATAGCCCTTGGTTCACTCCAGACCTGACTGCCCTCGACCAGCACAAAAACATCCTGTGGCGGACTGCAATTTGCTGCACTGAATGTAAAGGGGCTGAATAATTTTGCACGCCCAATTTTTCAGTTTTTGATTTGTTAAAAAAGTTTGAAATATCCAATAAATGTCGTTCCACTTCATGATTGTGTCCCACTTGTTGTTGATTCTTCACAAAAAAATACAGTTTTATATCTTTATGGTTGAAGCCTGAAATGTGGCAAAAGGTCGCAAAGTTCAAGTGGGCCGAATACTTTCGCAAGGCACTGTAAGTACCTAGGTGTCTGGCTAGACTGTAAACTCTCCTTCCAGACTCATATCAAACATCTCCAATCTAAAATCAAATTTAGAGTCGGCTTTCTATTTCACAACAAAGCCTCCTACACTCATGCCGCCAAACTTACCCTAGTAAAACTGACTATCCTACCGATCCTCGACTTCGGCGATGTCATCTACAAAATAGCTTCCAATACTCTACTCAGCAAACTGGATGCAGTTTATCACAGTGCCAGCCATTTTGTTACTAAAGCATCTTATACCATCCACCACTGTGACCTGTATGCTCTAGTCGGCTGGACCTCGCTACATATTCGTCGCCAGACCCACTGGCTCCAGGTCATCTACAAGTCCATGCTAGGTAAAGCTTCGCCTTATCTCAGTCCACTGGTCACGATGGCAACACCCACCCGTAGCACGCGCTCCAGCAGGTGTATCTCACTGATCATCTCTAAAGCCAACACCCCATTTGGCCGCCTTTCGTTCCAGTTCTCTGCTGCCTGTGACTGAAACGAATTGCAAAAATCGTTGAAGTTGGAGACTTTTATCTCCCTCACCAACTTCAAACATCTGCTATCTGAGCAGCTAACCGATCGCTGTAGCTGTACATAGTCCTTCGGTAAATAACCCACCCAATTTACCTACCTCATCCCCATACTGTTTTTATTTATTTACTTTTCTGCTCTTTTGCACACCAGTATCTCTACCTGCATATGACCATCTGATCATTTATCACGCCAGTGTTAATCTGCTAAATTGTAATTATTCACCTACCTCCTCATGCCTTTTGCACACAATGTATATAGACTCTTGCTTTTTTCTTTTTTTCTACTGTGTTATTGACTTGTTTATTGTTTACTCCATGTGTAACTCTATGTTGTTGTCTGTTCACACTGCTATGCTTTTTCTTCTCAACTAGCCTACCTGGTTGAATAAAGGTGAAATAAAAAAGTGACTATGCATATATGATGAACAGAGAGTAGCAGTAGCGTAAAGAGGGGTTGGCAGGTGGTGGATGGTGGGACACAATGCAGATAGCGCGGTTAGCCAATGTTTGGGAGCACTGGTTTTTCAGGCCAATTGAGGTAGTATGTATATATGTACATGAATGTATAGTTAAAGTGACTGTGCATATATGATAAACAGAGAGTAGCAGCAGCGTAAAAGAGGGGTTGGGGGGGAACACAATGCAAATAGTCCGGGTAGCCATTTGATTACCTGTTCAGGAGTCTTATGGCTTGGGGGAAAAACTGTTGAAGCCTTTTTTTCCTAGACTTGGCACTCCGGTACCGCTTGCCATGCAGTAGTAGAGAGAACAGACTATGACTGGGGTGGCTGGGGTCTTTGACAATTTCAGGGTCTTCCTCTGACACCACCTGATGTAGAGGTCCTGGATGGCAGGAAGCTTAGCCCCTGTATCATTTTTGACACGCAAAGAACCAAACGGCGTTATGTATGTCGTGAAGCTAATAGCAGTGACGCTATTACTGTGTAACTCTGGTAGGGCAACATCTGAAGAATAGAGCATTTGGTAGTGTTTACCGGTGCTCGACCAGTCGGTGAAAGCCAACATCACCCACGGCAGATAACGGTTGATTGTCAAGGGCAATGAATTCCATTATCTTGGCTTAAATGGATTTTGCCTTTGAGTTGTCGAGCTGAAAATATCTTACTCTTTCAAATGACTGCTCGACTTGTTGTCTGCTCGATCCACACAGCAGACATTGTGGGCTAAGTTAGGAATGCTGTGTTGCACGTGTAGCTCCAAATTGTACGTGCCGTAATTACGTAATGTACTGTACCTACGTTATATAGGTATGCACGTCAGCTTTGACATTGGTTTCGCTCATAGGTGTTAAACTAGACATCAGCCGATTCCGATGTTGGCATGTTTAGTTAATATTGTCAGTTTCCGATATGTTCACCGATATATCGTGCATCCCTAATCTAAACCACTTTGAAATAAAGGTTCCATGACCACAAATCTTGTATTTTCAGCTGTTTGAAGCTGGTGTACAAAACCTGAGGTAAAAACTTTTACTTAAGAACAGGATGCATAGAAATAGCATACATAGAACAGATATACCGCTTCATAGACTTGCTTTCAATGAGAATGCCAGTTCTATAACACCCATTTCTATTTGAGTTTGGTTGGGTCGACCAAAAAAGTGACATATTGCAGCTTTAAAGATTTAGCAGCATTATCTAATTACTTCAGTATGTATCTCATGTGTTGACCGTCCGTGTTTCTTTTAGCAATTAAGCAGTGTTCAACATTACCTCATCTCGTATTGATAATGTCAGAGCGTGTCACAATGAGCTGGAGTAGTGTATCATGATTGTCTGGCCATCATGGAGAATATGCCAATGAAATCCCTCGCTGACAATGAGAGAATTAATTGCAGTGACATTCATCTCCTCACAGCCATTTGTCCACATGTTCATTTGAAAACGTTTCCCCACGGAGGCAAAAGACAAGATGCCAAATGATATAGATTATCGAAAACATGACGTCCAGCTAGAATTATAACCCCGAAATCAATAAGGACATGACTTAAACTCATCATCAACTCAATTATTGAGAGAAGGTTGACATTGCCATCCTAAGCCTATTACTTCTCTCCTCAAATCTAAAATATGTCCACACTGGAGGTTTTGAAGAGAAAAAGGGAGAGAGGGAAGATTTTTTCTCTTTTAGGGTTCCTATAAGAGGTCTGGCCACAATGTTCAAGGGCCATTTAGTTGTAAAGACCTCATTCTGATGCAATCTGTGTTTTCCTTCAGTAAGAAATGAAATCCCACAATGCACTGTTGTGAGACATGGGGAGAAAGTTACCTGCATCTCTGTGAAAAAAAAAAACAATTTCATATATTCACATTGAGTCCCGTACTCACATGGGTTCTTTTGTTGTCCTGACATCCTGACAAACTTTATCTAAAGGACAATTATTGTCAGAAAGTAATTTAGACAAATCAACTACTTTCAAATTGGACCTACTTCAAGTCTGTTGAACAACTCTAGTTTTCTGAATCAGCTGTGGCTGATCAGCCAGTTATCAAATTAATATGTAAATCTGAATAAGCAGTTTATTTTTCATAGTCAGAGTTTCAGTTCACAATACCAACTATGACTGGAGAAAAATGGGGGAACAATAAATGCCAAAACGACTGCGGAGGGCCAAGGGTTAAAGCGCTGACAGTCAACAGTCAGTTCTGGAGGCAAGGAATGTTAATAATAGTCATTGTTGCAGTGATACAGTAGGGCAAAAAAGTATTTAGTCAGCCACCAATTGTGCAAGTTCTCCCACTTAAAAAGATGAGGCCTGTAATTTTCATCATAGGTACACTTCAATTATGACAGACAAAATGAGAAAAAAAATCCAGAAAATCACATTGTAGGATTTTTTATGAATTTATTTGCAAATTATGGTGGAAAATAAGTATTTGGTCACCTACAAACAAGCAAGATTTCTGGCTCTCACAGACCTGTAACTTCTTCTTTAAGAGGCTCCTCTGTCCTCCACTCATTACCTATATTAATGACACCTGTTTGAACTTGTTATCAGTATAAAAGACACCTGTCCACAACCTCAAACAGTCACACTCCAAACTCCACTATGGCCAAGACCAAAGAGCTGTCAAAGGACCCCAGAAACAAAATTGTAGACCTGCACCAGGCTGGGAAGACTGAATCTGCAATAGGTAAGCAGCTTGGTTTGAAGAAATCAACTGTGGGAGCAATTATTAGGAAATGGAAGACATACAAGACACTGATAATCTCCCTCGATCTGGGGCTCCACGCAATATCTCACCCCGTTGGGTCAAAATTATCACAAGAACGGTGAGCAAAAATCCCAGAACCACATGGGGGGACCTAGTGAATGACCTGCAGAGAGCTGGGTCCAAAGTAACAAAGCCTACCATCAGTAACACACTACGCCGCCAGGGACTCAAATCCTGCAGTGCCAGACGTGTCCCCCTGCTTAAGCCAGTACATGTCCAGGCCCGTCTGAAGTTTGCTAGAGAGCATTTGGATGATCCAGAAGAAGATTGGGAGAATGTCAGATGGTCAGATGAAACCAAAATATAACTTTTTGGTAAAAACTCAACTCGTCGTGTTTGGAGGACAAAGAATGCTGAGTTGCATTCAAAGAACATCATACCTACTGTGAAGCATGGGGATGGAAACATCATGCTTTGGGGCTGTTTTTCTGCAAAGAGACCAGGACGACTGATCCGTGTAAAGGAAAGAATGAATGGGGCCATGTATCGTGAGATTTTGAGTGAAAACCTCCTTCCATCAGCAAGGGCATTGAAGATGAAACGTGGCTGGGTCTTTCAGCATGACAATGATCCCAAACACACCGCCCGGGCAACGAAGGAGTGGCTTTGTAAGAAGCATTTCAAGGTCCTGGAGTGGCCTAGCCAGTCTCCAGATCTCATCCCCATAGACAATCTTTGGAGGGTGTTGAAAGTCCGTGCTGCCCAGCAACAGCCCCAAAACATCACTGCTCTAGAGGAGATCTGCATGGAGGAATGGGCCAAAATACCAGCAACAGCATGTGATAACCTTGTGAAAACTTACAGAAAGCTTTTGACATCTGTCATTGCCAACAAAGGGTATTTAACAAAGTATTGAGAGAAACTTTTGTTATTGACCAAAAACTTTTTTTCTACCATAATTTGCAAATAAATTCATTAAAAATCCTACATTGTGATTTTCTGGACTTTTTTTCCTCATTTTGTCTTTCATAGTTGAAGTGTACCTATGATGAAAATTACAGGCCTCTCTCATCTTTTTAAGTGGGAGAACTTGCACAATTGGTGGCTGACTAAATACATTTTTGCCCCACTGTAGATGAGGAGGAATCCTCATCAGAAAGTGAAAAACAAGTGGAGAGAGGGGAGATGGAAGTGGAGCAGGTGGTGGGATGGAGGGAACAGGGGAGAGAGGAGACGGTTGGAGAGATGAGAAAGAAGAAAACAAATTGGATTGCACCTCCGACGGGTATTGATGGTTCATATTGTGTAAGAGTTGGGAGAAAATATGAGGATTTAAGGGTTGAGGTGTTGAGATGTGTGATGAAGGTGGGATGACGAGGGGATCTGGAGAGATGGCAATCAAAACTGAAGAAACTTGATTGGATCTACTGCATGTTGGTTTCGGAGGGAATGCAGCCCGTCTGCCGGCTTTCAACCGGCCGGGGGGATCCTGAGAGTGGGAGCTAGAAACAGAGGTGTGAAAAACAAAATAAGTCTGTTGAGGATGCAAAGAGAAGACCACATTGGCTATGACAAAAGTGTGGGAACACCAACTAAAACACAATGGTGAGGATATGATCGGAGCGAATAGAGAGGGAGGGAGTGGGCCGGGGTTCAAGGTTGTTGCCTGGAAAGTAGTAGAGTGTTGTTAGAAGTGAAGAAGGACACAGTACTTGAGGCAAGAAAGGCAATACAAGTATTTTTACATTATAACAATGTGATGCAACATTTTCTTACACTATTGGATGGAGAAGGTTCTGAGGAAACCAATTAACTTGTTGAAATGGTTTGTTTGCCCAGGCTTATTGTGCTGTTAAAGACAGTACATGACAGTTTATTAAGATGTATTCTATTAAACAGGCCTTAAAAAATTTTTATTACACTCATCAGCCATTGAATGCCTTCACCATATTACCACCATGGATTTTGATTCACAATACATTTTGGGTCCTTCTCTCATCTCCTTTGTACAACCACAAAGTATAGTTCTCTTACAAACGGAGAGAGAGAATCTTGGGTCTCAGCAGTTGAACATGAAAGTAGTTTTTGTGAACGTAATGGATTCATTAATGTTCTACTCACATTCAAGCCCAAGGCAATGTTTAGTCACTTCATTAAAATGGGACACAAATGGACAGTCCAGTAGTTTCTTCTCCATTTGACTCTGAGAAGTTCAGCCGGAATTGTCCTACTAGAGCTACACTAAAGATCCAGTGTCTTTGAGATTCTTTACTGGAGAACAAGGGTGATGTGAAATTACTACAACTCATGAGAGATATGATGAATCCAAACAGTTAATATCTACGTATAGAGATATATCTGTTTCTTCAAAATTCTCAACTAAAGAACCATGCTGATATAATCAGTATATGAATGAAGAGCAATACATTGGCTTGCTTGAAGACTCTTTGCTGAAGAACTCTGATTATGCAAAATGATCACAACTCTCAACTTATGAAAGATTGAGAATGACACGCACAAGTGTACAAGTGTGTACCGAGAGTTCATTACGTCTCTGACGATTCCACTTTTTCCTATATGACAAGGAAAACAGAATGCATTGACATTCCCATTTCAAACCCCTTGGTAAATGTGTACTCCATGTGTAACTCTGTGTTGTCTGTTCACACTGCTATGCCTTATCTTGGCCAGGTCGCAGTTGCAAATGAGAACTTGTTCTCAACTAGCCTACCTGGTTAAATAAAGGTGAAATAATTTTTTTTTTTTTTTAAATGGCTCACACCATCTGTTCCTAAATCCAATGAATTACCTTTCAGGGGAATACATGTTGAAATGCCATGGCTCCCAGTTTGCCAGAGGCATGGAGCTCCCAAAGCCTTTCTCTCCATGTTCCTGACATGGTTTGGGCAGGAAGCCGACCGTGACAGAAAGTTGGTGTATGGAAGTGGCTTGGTTTTATATCTCTCTGATTGGATTGTAGAATTGACTTGGGAGTGTAAGGCTGCGTAAGACCATAGACATGCAAGCTAAACCCGCCCTTGATGTTGTCTTGGTGTTGTCTCCAAAGTCTACATTTAATCCATTAAGTTTATCATTCTCTGAATCAGTCTGATCATTAAAACAAAAATATACTGTATCTTGGCAAGACGCATCTCAAGAACTTCAAATGTGTCTGAGCTTGTAAATAGACTTCTAAGAATCTGTATTGTGTGTTTTTCATATCAGAGTGTAGCACAGTAGAAATATAGAGTGGGTTTAAGGTCATTTTCAACTCTAGATGGAGATATTATTTAGTGATATTTAAACACAATATTAACACAATATTCACTCTTTGAAATTGACAAAGGAGTAGAGGTGGAAAAGAGAAACTACTCAGAGAGGATGTAAATGTGGTTTAATGTGAGAGAGGACAGCAAGGAGGTGGAGGACACCCTCAGGTGGTTGGCAAAGACGAACAGGAGGAGAGTCTGTGACCAGCATGATAGAAGGACAGAGGAAAAAAACAAAGAGCGGAAAAATGTTGATGTTGAAACATGTTGAAGAAGTACATAAGTATTGTCTGCATAGGAGTGATAGGAGGAAACTGGGAAAGGCAGCGAGATGGCCCAGTGAGAGGGCGTCGAGTGAGAAAAAACAGAGGGCCGAGAGAGGAGCCCAGGGGTACAACGGTGCACTGAGGGTAATGAGCAGTGATACTCTCCAGGAAGCCAGAGGAAGTGAATGCCATTGCAGGCGTGCATTGCAGGCGTGCATACAGCCTACTGGCAGGTTCATAGATCTGCGCCACAGCGGGAAATTGAGAGCAAAGACCAAAAATAGTCATTTTTTTAGGTTTTCAAAAAGAAGTGTGAAATGTTTGTTCTGTATATCCCTGTTTGATGAAGGACATAGAGGTCAAACTCACCCTTGGATATTTCCCCCCAGTATTAAAGTGATGAATGGCAAATACATCACTGAGATTTCATGAAAATAGAAAAGCTCCAATGAAATCAACCATCTTGAGCGATTCCCAGAGTGCTTCCACAGCAACAGTAACAACAAAGGAATGCAAACATTAATTATATTACTGTTTCAAACAAAGTTGTGAGTAGGACCTATTTTTCCACAGTCCTGGACTCTGGTGACTTCTCGCGTAGGGATTTGCTGCTGTAATATACATGCACTGAATATGTGAAGAAATTATGGAGCATTTGTAAATGAGCCTTGTCAGTCCTTTGTTGCGTTTACTCTGCATGTTCACACGGTGAGTTCATATTGTCATGCTGACATTCAAGCTACATTTAATTTTGCAGTGGTTAAATGTGAGATCAAGTCACCCAGGGTGAGCCATATGAATTGGGTGCCTGTTGTGGCCCTGAAACTGCTACATGTTCCCATTTTCCATCTCTTTCATTCACATTTAACTTATTTAGCAGTAGACTGGGAAACTAAATAATACAAAAAACACAGTCCTGCAAGATGTACTTTTTCTCATCCCTTCTTCTGCTAGGTTGCCAAAACAGAGATAGTTACCAAATTGTTGAAGCACGAAGTACTGACAACGCTGCTCAGGGCTAAGTTCAACCTTTTCACTCTAGAAGGAGGAGAGATGTGTCTGTTGAATTCTTCATTGTTTATAGGCCTAGTTGTTGAGGAGATTAACTGGGAGCAATTTTGCTTGGCAGAACAAGGGAGAGCCACAGGGGTTAGAATATAATTTACCCCGACTAACAAGACAAATCGCCCCCATGTTCCTACCAGCAAAATATTCTGCACAAGTAGACATACTTTTTAGAATATGAATTTGTCATCAAATGGTCATAAAGACATTATTTTTTAAAGTTAACATTATTATCAGGTTACATGGTATTATTGTTCATAATCTTCACAATTGTATAATGACATTCATTATTCATTCCCCATTGTTTTTATTTTAAACAGGCACTGATGCAAAGTTAGGGAGGGTGCACTGAGGTGTGATAGCACCATCAAGGTCCACATTGAGATGTGAAAATTATTAATGCAATTGACTAAATGACAGAGAGGAACATATTCATTAAACCTCTTGTGGGACAGGTGTTAGCTTGAGTGACAAGTCACAATTATACCCCGACTAACAAGAGACACTCACCCAGAGTAAAACAAATGAATTCCTCTGAGATTTCAGCTCAGGTAAAAAGGAATAAAAACTGACGCAAAAATGTTTTATTCTGTGAAAGTCGGTCACTGTAATTCACAGTGTTGAATGTGTTTTAGTGACAACAGAACCTAGAAGTTACTCTAAAACTCTTTAATCTACATTAAATACCTGCAGCCTTCATCACGCTTTTGTTGCTGATATCACTTCTGAATTCGTACTCATTGGGATGCAACATATTCATATTGATGTCAGCTGCTTTGGAAGTGTTGCAGTCTCGCAGTCACGCTGACTGGTTGCACTTGCCCTTTTAAGGCGCTCCTGTCTTTCTGTCTCTGTCTCGCAGACATGGAAAGCAGGTGTTTGACAGCTGACGGGTCTAGCTAAGTCGGGTAAAGAACGCTCCAGATCCCAGTAATGAGGTACATGAGAGGGATTGTGTCTTTCTCCTTCATTTGACTTTAACACAAAAGTCTTTTAACTAAACTGTTTTGATTTTGTCTTGGATTTTCTTTGTTTCTTCTACTTTGAGGCTAAAGAGAAGCAAGTGTCTCAGAAAGGTCTCATAAGGTGTTTTCAATAGTTATTTTTCATTGCCTTTCATCTATTTCCCCATCTGGTTGAATGTACACAGCAATGTGTTTTTCAGTGTAGCTTTATTTTGCTTTGTTTCCAGACAAGGAAATCAGTGACATTTAAATTAGGCGATCATGGGATATTGAATGGCTGATTTGTGGATAGTATGGGCTTAGGGGGTAATGCCATTTGACATAAATCTCTGATCCACATCAAAAAGAGAATAATCTATCCTTCATACTGCATTATATGCCCTTAATGTTGTGATGTCATGGACATTCAAATAACTAAACAAACTCCATCCTCATCACCACATCTGTCATTACGCAAATCTAATTATTCAAATGGTTCCATTGTGCATCACACTTTGTTATTGGAATCGAACCAGGAATCTACAGTACAACAGATTCTGCTGTGAAGAAGTAAAAAAAAAAGAAGAAAAAGAAGAGTAAAAAAACAATGTCAGATGACTGTATCTTGGCTAGTCATCGTTGGAACCTGGTTAAGAATGCATGATGATAGAGGAGAGTCCCAAACGGTCTCTTTGTGAAACAGCGATTGTCTGTGGCGCATGGACATCAGATGAGGATACACACTAAGTAGACACAGAAAGGGGCTTTCCAAATGCACTGCCTTGCGAAAGTATTCGGCCCCCTTGAACTTTGCGACCTTTTGCCACATTTCAGGCTTCAAACATAAAGATATAAAACTGTATTTTTTGTGAAGAATCAACAACAAGTGGGACACAATCATGAAGTGGAACGACATTTATTGGATATTTCAAACTTTTTTTTAAATTGGGCGTGCAAAATTATTCAGCCCCCTTAAGTTAATACTTTGTAGCGCCACCTTTTGCTGCGATTACAGCTGTAAGTCGCTTTTAACCAGTTTTAGGGTATGTCTCTATCAGTTTTGCACATCGAGAGACTGAAATGTTTTCCCATTCCTCCTTGCAAAACAGCTCGAGCTCAGTGAGGTTGGATGGAGAGCATTTGTGAACAGCAGTTTTCAGTTCTTTCCACAGATTCTCGATTGGATTCAGGTCTGGACTTTGACTTGGCCATTCTAACACCTGGATATGTTTATTTTTGAACCATTCCATTGTAGATTTTGCTTTATGTTTTGGATCATTGTCTTGTTGGATGACAAATCTCCGTCCCAGTCTCAGGTCTTTTGCAGACTCCATCAGGTTTTCTTCCAGAATGGTCCTGTATTTGGCTCCATCCATCTTCCCATCAATTTTAACCATCTTCCCTGTCCCTGCTGAAGAAAAGCAGGCCCAAACCATGATGCTGCCACCACCATGTTTGACAGTGGGGATGGTGTGTTCAGCTATGTTGCTTTTACGCAAAACATAACGTTTTGCATTGTTGCCAAAAAGTTCCATTTTGGTTTCATCTGACCAGAGCACCTTCTTCCAAATGTTTGGTGTGTCTCCCAGGTGGCTTGTGGCAAACTGTAAACAACACTTTTTATGGATATCTTTAAGAAATGGCTTTCTTCTTGCCACTCTTCCATAAAGGCCAGATTTGTGCAATATACGACTGATTGTTGTCCTATGGACAGAGTCTCCCACCTCAGCTGTAGATCTCTGCAGTTCATCCAGAGTGATCATGGGCCTCTTGGCTGCATCTCTGATCAGTCTTCTCCTTGTATGAGCTGAAAGTTTAGAGGGACGGCCAGGTCTTGGTAGATTTGCAGTGGTCTGATACTCCTTCCATTTCAATATTATCGCTTGCACAGTGCTCCTTGGGATGTTTAAAGCTTGGGAAATCTTTTTGTATCCAAATCCGTCTTTAAACTTCTTCACAACAGTATCTCGGACCTGCCTGGTGTGTTCCTTTTTCTTCATGATGCTCTCTACGCTTTTAACGGACCTCTGAGACTATCACAGTGCAGGTGCATTTATACTGAGACTTGATTACACACAGGTGGATTGTATTTATCATCATTAGTCATTTAGGTCAACATTGGATCATTCAGAGATCCTCACTGAACTTCTGGAGAGAGTTTGCTGCACTGAAAGTAAAGGGGCTGAATAATTTTGCACGCCCAATTTTTCAGTTTTTGATTTGTTAAAAAAGTTTGAAATATCCAATAAATAATAATAATCCAATTCCACTTCATGATTGTGTCCCACTTGTTGTTGATTCTTCACAAAAAAATACAGTTTCATATCTTTATGTTTGAAGCCTGAAATGTGGCAAAAGGTCGCAAAGTTCAAGGGGGCCAAATACTTTCGCAAGGCACTGTATCTCTATGACTCCTTCCTTGTTCGTACATTTAGTTGTCAAGGAGTAATGACTGAAGGTGATTTAGCTGCAGGCTCTTAAGTAACTAACACTCCCTTAACCCAATTGGTTATTTTAACATCAAATGAATGCCCTCAGACTTTCGTAAGTATTTGGAGTATTCATTAAGGTATAGTAGTTAAGTGGTTAATTATTTATATGGCAAACACATGCACAAAATATTTTTTACATATAATTCTGTATTTTGAGATCAAGGGAGGGCAAGTCATTTCCAGTTTGATGTGTGATGTTGTACAGGTGCACTGATGCATTGCCATTCTCTGCCCTAGTTTAATACTCCTTTGTGGCTGCTGTGTTTCTTAAGGACATGAATATTGCTTTGTGAGGCAGCCTCTGTGACCTAGACACAGACATCTACTCCATTTTAACAGACACACACACACATTTAACAATACATTTAAGAACACACACACACACACACACACACACACACACACACACACACACGCCTCCTCCATTTAGAATCTCCTCCATATCCTTGGCAATATGAGGTAATAAACAGTTTCTCTTCTCACAGAACATGCAGATTCATCTTGATAATGTTCCTTTTTGTGTAATATTTAACCTCAATTTGTTAAAGTGCAACTCCACCACTTTTCATAATCTCCAGCACCAAACCAGTGTCTACATACGTATGTGATAACAGCCCAGAAGTAAAGTCCTAAAAAAAGACTTCTCCATGACATCACAGGGTAGCATTAAAAGTAAAAACCTGTGATTTGCTCCCCACGTCACTGCATATCTCATAGTGTTTGAAAATCACTGTTTTTAAGATGCTCACAAACTTTGATGACGTCATCGGGTGAAACTTTTAAAATGTAATTTTTTTTCTACAAAACTTAGAAATGCACTTTTTTTCACATATTTTGACATTAGTATTGTGCAGTAGATAATGAAAATGTGGTGGAGTTTCCCTTCAACGTTTTTATTTAATAAAGAGGCCAGTCGTACTCCAGGTGGCTCGCAAAGCATTTCTCCTCTTTTTTATTATCACAGGCCAAAAGTACAGGGGGAAGAGAGAGAGAGAGAGAAAAAGGTTAGATAGAGGATGAGAATAAGTACTTTGCTATGGCACACACCTAACATGAGTGAAATCCAGCGGAGCCATGAGCCGAGGTGGGAAGAATGATGGATTGCGTTGAGGTTAAAAGCAAAGGAAGTGAAGAAATATGTTTTAGCTGCAGAATAGAGTTGGAATGATCCATTTAGTACTTGAGGGTGGGTTCACAACCTCTTTCCTTGTATAGTACCAAACTCTCCCCATCAACCACCCACTGTGGCAAGAGTGGTCAAGGTTTGCGGCCTTGGTCAGGGGTCTGTTTTCCTAGCCTCTGGTCCAGCAGAATGAACCCGAACAGTGGAAGGTTGCTAGATTGGATTTGTCTGAATGCCCCTTTTGTGCTGTGCTGGTGGTATCGGGGTAGACAGGGTGTTCAAAATAAAATAAATGACCAGGATGGTTGCGTTACCATGGAGTTCTGCTAGTCTCTACATAGTGGAATATCAGAGGAATTTCAATTGCCTGAGCAGCATGGGAGCTGGAACTAGGAATCAAAAAATATAGGGGAGTTTGCATCGAAATGACAGTTTGTAGTTTGTTTCTGAAATAGTCTTGTTACCTGCACACAGTCATTATACATCCATGTTCTGTGGCTGGTAACTGTCTTCATGTGATAACTTAAACTTCGATGAATGTAAGATCATCCACCGCCTTTCTGCTTTCGTAGCCTCTTACGGATTGGACCCTTTTTTTCAATTTTCTCCGAAAATGATATACCCAAATCTAACTGACTGTAGCTCAGGACCTGAAGCAAGGATATGCATATTATTGATACCATTTGAAAGGAAACACTTTGAAGTTTGTGGAAATATGAAATGAGTGTAGGAGAATATAATACATTTGATCCAGTAAAAGATAATACAAAGAAAAAAACATGTTTATATTTTCATGTTCCATCATCTTTGAAATGCAAGAGAAAAACCATTTTATCACTTAGGAATCCAGGTGTAATTTAGATATTGGCCACTAGATGTCAGCAGTGTATGTGCAACGTGTTAGACTGATTCAATGAACCATTGCATTTCTGTTCAAGATGTTGTATCAAGACTGCCCAATTGTGCCTAATTGGTTTATTAATCCATTTAAGTTCATAACTGTGCACTCTCCTCAAACAATAGCATTGCATTTTTTCAATGTAATAGCTACTGTAAATTGGACAGTGCAGTTAGATTAAAAACTCTATAGGATCAGTGGCTCCCCGGTGTGACAGTTGAGCTAACGTAGGCTAATGTTATTAGCATGAGGTTGAACATTTCCCAGGACATAGACATATCTGATATGGGCAGAAAGCTTAACTTCTTGTTTATTAGGGCTAAACCCCTTTTTTTCAATTTTCACCTAAATGACATACCCAAATCTAACTGCCTGTTGCTCAGGCCCTGAAGCAAGGATATGCATATTCTTGGTACCATTTGAAAGGAAACACTTTGAAGTTTGTGGAAATGTGAAATGAATGTAGGAGAATATAACACAATAGATCTGGTAAAAGAAAATACAAAGGAAAAAAAAATAATAATAATTCTACCACCATCTTTGAAATGCACCAGAAAGGTTCCATTTCCAGCCATCACTCTGCTTGTAATTCCGATAGTGTCCACAAGATGCCAGCAGTGTACTTGCAAAGATTCAGATCGATAACGTGAACCTCTCTTTTGTATCGTCTGACATCCCCAAAGATTGGAAAGCTGCCGCGGTCATCTCCCTCTTCAAAAGGGGGAGACACTCTAGACCCAAACTGTTACAGACCTATATCTATTGTACCCTGTCTTTCTAAGGTCTTCGAACACCAACTTAACAAACAGATCACTGACCATTTTGAATCCCACCGTACCTTCTCCGCTATGCAATCTGGTTTCCGAGCTGGTCATGGGTGCACCTCAGCCACGCTCAAGGTCATAAAGGATATCATAACCACCATCGATAAAGGAACAATACTGTGCTGCCGTATTCATTGACCTTGCCAAGGCTTTTGAACCTGTCAATCACCACATTCTTATCGGCAGACTCAACAGCCTTGGTTTCTCAAATGATTGCCCCGCCTGGTTCACCAACTACTTTGCAGACAGAATTCAGTGTGTCAAATCGGAGGGCCTGTTGTCCGGACCAATGGCAGTCTCTATGGGGGTGCCACAGGGTTCAATTATCGGGCCGACTCTATTCTCTGTATATTGTTGAAGTCAGAAGTTTACATACACTTACGTTGGAGCCATTGAAACTGATTTTTCAACCACTCCACAAATTTCTTGTTAAAAGGTAGGGAACATGTTAATTGTTTATAACTCTGAAAACAACACTATTGAGACTCATTGTTAATACGACTATATAGAACATTTAGCCTCTTCTCTTGAGACTTGAGTCTTAAGACTGTTGCTTCATTAACTTGTTGAGTGTAGGGGCAGTATTTTTATGTTTGGATGAAAAATGTACCCAAATGAGACTGCCTATTTCTCAGGCCCAGAATCTAGAATATGCATATAATTGTCACATTAGGATAGAAAATACTCTAAAATTTCCAAAACTGTCAAAATATTGTCTGTGTGTATAACAGAACTGATATTGCAGGCGAAAACCTGAGGAAAATCCAACAAGGAAGTGCCTAAGAAAAAACGAATCTCCCTGTTCCATTGCATTTAAAGGGATATCAACCAGATTCCTTTCCCTATGGCTTCCACATGGTGTGAACAGTTTTTAGACCGTTTCAGGCTTTTATTCTGAAAAATGAGCGAGAACGATCACATCGCATCAGTGGATGGCTGGGTGCCAGCAGAGATTTGCATGCGCAACAGCTTGGAGCAGACATTTTCTCTCTCTCCTATTGAAAAAGCTACGGTCCGGTAGAAATATTATCGATTATTTATTGTAAAAACAACCTGAGGATTGATTATAAAAAACGTTTGACATGTTTCTACGAACTTTACGGAAACTATTTGGAATTTTTCTTCTGCCCGTCATGACCTGCATGAGCCTGTGGATTTCTGAAATAAACACACCAACCAAATTTTGGGATGTAAAAATTATCTTTATTTAACATAAGGAACAATTTTTGTGTAACTGGGAGTCTCGTGAGTGCAAACATCCGAAGATCATCAAAGGTAAGCAATTCATTTTATTGCTTTTCTGACTTTCGTGACTAATCTACTTTGCTGCTAGCTGTTTGTAATGTTTTGTTTGCTGAGAGAGATGTCCTAACATAAACGCTTGGATAGCTTTTGCTGTAAAGCTTTTTTGAAATCTGACACGCCAGGTGGATTAACAACAAGCTAAGCTGTGTTTTGATATATTGCACTTGTGATTTCATGAAAATTAAATATTTTTAGTCATTTAATTTGAATTTGGCGCTCTGCAATTCAGCAGATGTTGACGGAAATGATACCGCTAACGGGATGGGTGTGCCAAGAAGTTTTAAGGAACATATTCATACCTAAGTACCTTAGAACACCTCACAAAACAACATGATTGCCATTCAAGATTAATAAGACTGCCTATCAGATATCATTTTTAGCATCATGTTACATGTCCTTAATCACTGTAACTGTACTGCCTTTTACTTTCCATCAGCAGTTTCTGATCTGAATTTGACCTTCAGACTAAAGTTCAGCCTAGAAGCTGGTAGGAGCTTGTAGTCCGTCAGGCTTGATGAGGTGTCATTAGAGAGTAATTGATATCTTCAAATGGAAGTGTGGCGGTGAGAAAAGGCAATGTTTCCCCCTCAGGCAGACGTCTGTATTAATAAAACATTAGTAGGAATAAATCACCAGATCTTTTTGTGCCTTCAGAGGTACTTTATGATTGTTGTTTTACCTCCGGTGTTTAGATGCGGTACTAGCACTTCTATAAGTCCTAAAATAAAAAACTCCTGTGAACTTGTACCCACGTCACGTTTCAACAAACATCTGTTCCGTCCTTGATTGCTATGCAGCAACACTTCTTCTGTGTATAATTATTTCCCCGCCTAGCTGTTTTTCATGCATCGATTTGACATTTCAATCATTTGTCAGTTGCTCACAGGTTTCTAAAAACATTTTCATTAATTTGGGTGTGAATGGAATCATTATGCTATGTTTTAACAGCTCTCTGGCGGTGATATTGCAGGAGCTTGTCATTTTGTTTACTGGGAAAGCATTTGGAGGTAATTAGTTGTGCAAATATTTCCGATTTAATCTATATTCATTGTCCCGACTTGTTGTCTCTTTGTATTGTGCCTTTGCATGATGAACAGGGTAGTAACGATGAGGAATTCAATTCTGTCTGCACAGCACCGTTCTGAATCTAAAGTAGATTCACACACCAGCTGAAACAATTACAATGTGAAATTGTCTGTTCTTGTTAAAACTTCAAATTCATGTGTAGCCTTCTTAGCTATGTTTCTCACAGGACCATTTTCTTTCCTATATGGATAATGTTGGCTGTGTGCCCTGTATGATAATGTTTTTTAAAGTAATGTTCAAGGTACTGTAATAGAGGTAAATGTGATTCTTGTTTTAATAAAGCCTATGTCCAATAGCTACAATAGAAATGGACCAAGTGTACCCTCAAAACTCATAAGATAAAATATCCTGATTATTAGACATGTCACGCGAACAGCCACATTACATCTGAGGTGTGCATACAAAGAGGAAATAACAACAAAACCTTATCCTCTATAATTTCCTATTCCATTTGTATTCATCAGGCCTCTCAAATCCTCAGTGACAGAAAATGACTCCCACTGGTCTCTCTGAAAGGATGATCGTCATCAGAAGTTCATCACAGTGTAATGATGGGGATGAGAGTCGGTACGAGGCAGGGAGGAGGGAAGCCATAATAGAAAGAGATTGGAGTGGTGGCCACAGTGGCAGAGCTCACAGCTCACCATAATGTAAAAAGGACATTGTTGGAGAGGTGCCACCATACATTAAATAAAGTGCAATCCTGTACTCACTCACTAGGTGGGTTAATATGGTAATCTTCATGAGGAGGGGACTGTGGCAAACCCCCATCTGGGAAAACAATGGGCCTCATTCAAATCCAACCCAATCAGAGAAGCCATAAACCAAACACTACACTCGTACACACACACACACAAAGACGCACACACAATCTGAAAAGCCATGAAATGGCATCTAGCTTTGAGTTTTACCAAACCATTGAAAATATGTTTTCCTGAGGACCTCTGTCTTTTTAAGTGACGTTGGTTGACTTTTATAGAAGCAGGCAGGTAGAGAGGGATCGTGGAAGAGAAGGGATGGAAGAAGGCTATTCGTCCCTTGTCACAATCAATTCCATTGAGTTACAACTAGTAACAGCTGATATCCATGTACTGTACCAAACTGATTCGGGTCATGAGTTTGTCCTCGTCTGCTGTGCTTTGATCTGTAAAAAATGATCCACGTCACTGTGAACACATGGCATTTCACTCTATACAGAGCCATCAGAGTATTGTGCTGTGTCATGAACATTCACATTCATGCTGGAAACATTGACTTCTCACTCTCCAAATGGAAAAGTATAGGCCTAGTATATTTCTACTGGGGATGGTGAGAACAGCTTGTTGGACACACACACACCAGAGTCCAGTGTCCCCACAGCGATGCTCTATTCCCGGTAGACTCCTAATATGAGATGACATCATGCAGTAGATTTGGCATGGCCACACAGAGAAGTGTTCCTCACCATGGGATAAAGAGCTGTGAAGATTAACCTCAAACCACAAAGGAGTTCCTTACTGAGTGTCAATAAAGCTGTTCAAAGGGTCTTTCTCTTAACGCTTATAAGGTTATTTAGTTTTACACTGTTTACTATAAGTGCCAAGGCAACATAAGAGGCTGTTTTGTTCATATAGCAATGTCTTTAAAGGGCAAATGGGATTGGATTGAGTAAACACATGTCATTATCCAGTAGTGAGTCAACAGTTTAATGTGGAGGGGCTCCTTGGTGATACAAGTGCCAGAGCAAGATCCTTTAATTCATCTTACCATGTTTTATCAACATGGCTGTGCCTCTTTGGCACTCTTACACTCTCTCTCTCTCTCACACACACACACACACACACACACACACACACACACACACACACACACACACACACACACACACACACACACACACACACACACACACACACACACACACACACACACACACACACACACACACACACACACACACACAATTGACACGATAACAAACACTCTTACACACACAGCAAATCCACCCGCCCCCACTTAATTAACGAAGCCTATTCAAATCAAATGTTATTTGTCACATGCACGTGTTTAGCAGATGTTATTGCTGGTGTAGCGAAATGCTTGTGTTTCTAGCTCCAACAGTGCATTAATATCAAACAAGTGATATCTAACAATACACACAATCTAAAGTAAAGGAATGGAATTAAGAATATATAATTTGTACGAGCAATGGTCAGCGCGGCATAGACTAAGATACAATAGAATCGGATAGGATACAGTATATACATATGAGATGAGTAATGCAAAATATGTAAACATTATTAAAGTGGGAGAGCCCTAAAGTCAAGGGCAGTGCAGTTGCTGTACAAGGTGGTGATACAGCCCAGCAGGATTGTGCATCAGTTGTGCACCTGTAAAAGTTTGATTTCTTCAGCCTCCTGAGATTAAAACCTCTTAAGTCTACCCCCTCCTTTTAGCATCCAGCACGCAACATTAACAAAAACATAAAAGCCTTCAAATAACATTCTGTTAAAAATCGCGCAACTTTTCAGCGTCCTGCTACTCATGCCAGGAATATAGTATATGCATATGATTAGTATGTGTAGATAGAAAACACTCTGAAGTTTCTAAAACTGGTTAAATCACGGCTGTGACTATAACAGATTGTGTGTTTCATTGAAAAGCGCAAGAAAAACTGCTCTCTGAAAGCTAAAAATTATTTCCATGCGTCACTTTCATAGGTTGTTAAAAGGGCACAAAATTAATTATCGACCTGCATGCAATTCCTACAGATTCCACACGATGTCGCCATTGTCGTCATTTTCAAATGACTTTTTTCTTTGTAAATCCAACTTACTGGATTCCATTTCTTCCGGTCTCCACCAGGATGTTTTGAATGTGCACATTGGCAGCCATTGATTTGAAAACGAGGAGCTATTGAATATACATCGCCCTGTAATCATTTTGATAGATTATAAACGTTTACTAATACCTAAAGTTGGATTACAAAAGTATTTCGAAGTGTTTTGTGAAAGTTTATCGTCGACTTTTTTAATTTTAAAAAATGACGCAGCGTTTAAAAACGATGTTTTTTTTCTGAATGACACAGCTTCCATAGAAAGCTATTTTGGGTATATATGGACCGATTTAAACGAAAAAAAGACCCAATAGTGATGTTTATGGGGCATATAGGAGTGCCAAGAAAGAAGCTCGTCAAAGGTAATGAATGTTTTATATTTTATTTCTGCGTTTTGTGTAGCGCCGGCTAAGCTATATCTTTGTTTACGTCGCATTCAGGCATTTTGAGGTGTTGCATGCTATCAGATAATAGCTTCTCATGCTTTCGCCGAAAAGCATTTTAAAAATCTGACTTGTTGGCTAGGTTCACAACGAGTGTAGCTTTAATTCAATACCCTGCATGTGAATTTTGATTAAGGTTTGAGTTTTAACGAGTACATTTAGCATTTAGCGTAGCGCATTTGCATTTCCAGGTGTCTACTTGAGACATCTGCGTCTCAAGTAGGAGCAAGAAGTTAAAGAGGCGCTGTTGTGCCTTCTTCACCACACTGTCTGTGTGGGTGGACCAATTAATTTTGTCAGTGATGTGTACGCCGAGGAACTTGAAGATTTCCACTTTCTCCACTGCAGTCCCGTCGATGTGGATAGAGGGGTGCTTCCTCTGCTGTTTCCTGAAGTTCACGATCAGCTCCTTTGTTTTGTTGACGTTGGGTGAGAGGTGTCTCGTCATTGTTGGTAATCAGGCCTACTGCTGATGCGTCATCTGCAAACTTGATGATTGAGTTTGAGGCATGCGTGGCCACGCTGCCATGGGTGGAAAGGGAGTACAGGAGGGGGCTGAGCATGCACCCTTGTGCGTGCTCAGCGTTGAGGATCTGCGAAGTGGAGGTGTTGTTTCCTACCTTGCCCACCTTGTGGCGGCCCGTCAGGTAGTCCAGGACCCAGTTGCACAGGTCGGGGTTCAGAACAGGGCCTCAAGCTTAATGATGAGCTTGGAGGGTGCTAGGGTGTTGAATGCTGAGCCATTGTCAACGAATAGAATTCTTACATAGGTATTCTTCTTGTCCAGATGGGATAGGGCATTGCGATGGAGATTGCATCGTCTGTGGATCTATTGGGGCGGTAAGAAAATTGAAGTGGGTCTAGTGTGTCAGGTAAGGTAGAGGTGATATGATCCTTGACTAGTCTCTCAAAGCACTTTATGATGACAGAAGTGAGAGCTACGAGGCGATAGTCATTTAGTTCAGTTACCTTTGTTTTCTTGGATACAGGAACAATGGTGGACATCTTGAAGCATGTGGGAACAACAGACTGCGATAGGGAGAGATTGAATATATCCGTAAGCACTCCAGCCAGCTGGTCTGCGCATGCTCTGTGGACGTGGCTAGGGATGCCGTCTGGGCCAGCAGCCTTGCGAGGGTTAACACGCTCTCGTTGGCCATGGAGAAGGAGAGCCCACAGTCCCTGGTAGCGGGTTGCGTTGGTGGCACTGTGTTATCCTCAAAGTGGGTGAAAAAGGTGCTTAGCTTGTCCAGAAGCAAGCTGGTTATCTTTTGTAGTCCATGATTGCATGTAGAGGCTGCCACATACGCCTAGTTTCTGAGTGTTTGCATTTTGTCTCGATACTGACGTTTTAGCTGTTTGATTGCCTTACGGAGGGAATAACTACACTGTTTGTATTCGGCCATATTCCCAGTGACCTTGCCATAGTTAAATGCGATGTTTCGCGCTTTCAGTTTTGTGCGAATACTGCAATCTATCCATGGTTTCTGGTTGGGTAGGTTTTAATAGTGACAGTGGGTACATGGTCTCCTATACAATTCCTGCTCAACTCAGTCACCGTATCAATGTATTCGTCTATGTTTTTCTCTGAGGCTACCCGGACCATATCCCAGTCCGCGTGATCGAAACAATTTTGAAGTGTGTATTCCAATTGGTCAGACCAGCGTTGAATAGTCCTTAGCACGGGTACTTCTCTTTTCAGTTTCTGCCTATAGGAAGGGAGGAGCAAAATGGAGTCATGATCAGATTTGTCAAAGGCAGGGCGAGGGAGGGCCTTGTAGGCATCCCAGAAGTTGGAGTAGCAGTGGTCGAGCGTTTTAGCAGTGCGAGTACTAAAGTCAATGTGTTGATAGAACTTCTGTAACGTTTTCCTCAAATATGCTTTGTTAAAATCACCAACCTCAGGATTTGTGGTTTCCAGTTTGCATAAAGTCCAGTGAAGTTCCGGTTTGGGATAGTCATATTCCTGGTCATAATGCTGGTAATCCTGGTGCGTTACCGTCATTCTGATATCCAAAAGTTTTTCCAGACTATATGTAATAACACAAGAAAATGTCCTGGGCTAATAATGTTAGAAATAACCCATAATATTTTTTAAATACTGCAAAACTTCCTGAGAGCTTGAAGCACAGCAGCCCTATCTGTAGGCACCATGTTCCCATGTGCGTTTTGAAAAAGGTTAAGTAGAAATACTTACACTGAATTTCACCTCTCTTATGTACCCACTTTGACTGCTAAGGAGTTATGGCATCACATGCAATTTGACTGACTGCTGGACTGTGAGTGCGCATTAGACCTGGACAGCTGTCTAGCCCATAATGAAATGCGATGGATACAGTGCCTTGCATAAGTATTCACCCCCCTTGGCATTTTTCCTATTTTGTTGCCTTCAACCTGGAATTAGAATATATTTTTTAGGGATTTGTGACATTTGATTTATACAACATGCCTACCACTTTGAAGATGCAAAATATTTTTTATTGTGAAACAAACAAGAAATAAGACAAAAAAGCTGAAAACTTGAGCATGCATAACTATTTACCCTTCCAAAGACAATACTTTGTAGACCCACCTTTTGCAGCAATTACAGCTGCAAGTCTCTTGGGATAGGTCTCTATAAGCTTGGCACATCTAGCCACTGGGATTATTGCCCATTCTTCAAGGCAAAACTGCTCCAGCTCCTTCAGGTTGGATGGGTTCCTGCTGGTGTACAGCAATCTTAAAGTCACAGATTCTCAATTGGATTGAGGTCTGGGCTTTGACTAGGCCATTCCAAGATATTTAAATGTTTCCCCTTAAACCACTCCAGTGTTGTTTTAGCAGTATTCTTAGGGTCATTGTCCTGCTGGAAGGTGAACCTCAGTCCCAGTCTCAAATCTCTGGAAGACTAAAACAGGTTTACCTAAAGAATTTCCCTATATTTTGCGCCATCCATCATTCCTTCAATTCTGACCAGTTTCCCAGTCCCTGACGATGAAAAACATCCCTGGTGTTCTCAGGGTGATGGGAGGTGTGTGCCAGATATAGCGTTTTCCTTGATGGCCAAAAAGCTACATTTTAGTCTCATCTGACCAGATTACCTTCTTCTATATGTTTGTGGAGTCTCCCACATGCCTTTTGGCAAACACCAAACGTGTTTGCTTATTTTTTTTTAAAGCAATGGCTTTTTTCTGGCAACTCTTCCGTAAAGCCCAGCTCTGTGGAGTGTACTGCTTAAAGTGGTCCTATGGACAGATATTCCTATCTCTGCTGTGGAGCTTTGCAGCTCCTTCAGGATTGTCTTTGGTCTCTTTGTTGCCGCTCTGATTAATTCCCTCCTTGCCTGGTCCGTGAGTTTTGGTGGATAGTTGGTTGGTTTGTTGTGGTGCCCTATTCTTTCAATTTTTTTTATAATATATTTAATGGTGCTCCGTGGGATGTTAAAATTTTCTGATATATTTTTATAACCCAACCCTGGTCTGTACTTCTCCACAACTTTGTCCCTGACCGGTTTGGCGAGCTCCTTGGTCTTGCTTGGTGGTGCCCCTTGCTTGGTGGTGTTGCAGACTCTGGGGCCTTTCAGAACAGGTGTATATATACTGAGATCATGTGACAGATCATGTGACACTTAGATTGCACACAGGTGGACTTTATTTAATTAATTATGTGACTTCTGAAGGAATTGGTTGCCACAGATCTTATTTAGGGCTTCATAGCAAAGGGGGTGAATACATATGCACGCACTACTTTTCAGTTTTTTTGATATATATTTTCTTTTGAATTTCACTTCACCAATTTGGACTATTTTGTGTATGTTCATTACATGAAATCCAAATAAAAATCCACTTAAATTACATGTTGTAATGCAACAAATTAGGAACAACGCAAAGGGGGGGGTGAATACTTTTGCAAGGCACTGTATGTGGCATGCTGAAAATCAAGGAGCACAGCACACAGGACCATGTCGACCGAATCACCGCCACTAATGAGACTTAATAGTCTTAATTCTCCTCCCTCCATATGACATCCTTTATTTTCTAGTTCATACTCAGAGTTATACAGTTAATTGGAGCCTTTTAACAACAGGAGGCCTGATATTTAGGTATTTTGACGTGCCTAAGGAGATAATAGTAGCTTGGAGGATTGTGATTTGAGCCGGTTAGTTGTTGCAGACGTGTTATTTACATGAAAGGATTGCAGAAGCAGTGAATACCTACTTTGGAAAAATATTTAAAAGAGTTAGGTGAAATGATTTCAGAAAATGACATGTTCTTTGAATGGGGTTGAGTTTGTTGTGGAATAGAATTTTCAAAAAACACAGAGACCTTAGAAGAAAAATAAAAGAACACTGTGGTTTATCTTGCTATGGAACAAAAAATATACCTGTACTCTTCCATTATTCAACACTATACTTTCTCAAATATGCATTTACGTGCCTTAATTTGTTATTTTAGCTCCAGTTGTACTTGTCAGCAGAGTAGAAATTCTCCAAGCTTTTTCTTATTAGATAACTTCTGAAATAGTCACATTTTTGTTTTTGAGTGCTCTTTTGAGAATAAAGAAAAGCTACTTAACGTATAAACGTTGTCAGATCCTTCGGAGCCCAATCTTGTTAATAAACAACCCATGTTCCAATTCTCTCCACTGCTGAAATCTCAGATGGAGAGAGAGAGAAGAAAGGAGGAGAGCTCTCACATCATCTTATTATCATGTCAATTGAATTGCTAAGTGAAAAGGCTGTTTGATCAAAATTAGAACATGGGCCAATTTGGGTTTTATCTTTTCCCCTCCAAGGCTGGGACCTTTTAGACTTCTAATTGGTTAATAAAGAGTCTCTCTAACACACGAGTATTGCAACTTCACTAGATGACTGTTCAGTTAGAGTACTGTAAAGACACCTGAGGTTTAAATGACCTTTATATAGTTCTCTTGTAGGACGAACACTTTACTAGAGTATTCAAGCAACTTTCTGTATCACGGAAATCAATGTTTTAAAACGTTCATATGACCTTTAGTGCTCATAGACCTACAGTTTGGGTAACCCCTAAATATCTCTCCAAAGCTCAATGGTATAGACAGTACAGTTGGTACCATAGCCTTCAGCTAACCCGACTTATTTCTTCATGCAGTTGCGATGGATCAAATATTGAACCTTGGTCATCTGCATGACTCAAGAGCAGACTGCATAGCCTTTAGCTCTAGGGGCTAACTAATCGGTCTTTAGTGGCTGTCCCCACTACACTGTAGCAATAACTGACCTCAAATCTGCACAAATCAACATAGCGCTAGCTGTGATTCTCCATAGTGATCGCCCTACAACCCTGCGAGTGTATCCCAGGCCTAGTCCGCTTTTCTGGGGTGTCTTTTCACTGAGTTACAGTATGCTGCCCAAATATGGACACCATAGCAATATTCAGTATAATATTTGTGTTGATTCTGGCTTAGTTCTGTTTTTAATGAGAAAAAATAGTCCTCTAATTGAACAATAAATTATTTAAAATCTCCTAACAATTAAAAAACACTTGTTTTCTTATTCTTAAGGTTTATTTTAACCAACAGAGATATTTTGTATTGTAAATATGGAGTTAGATATTCATTTTCTGCCGTTTAAATAATTTACGGATTTGCCTTCAGGACCATGTCTCTCAACAGGGGAAGATAATGAAAATGAATCTGTGACAGGCAGACAGACTATGTTACAGTAAGTGTATTTAACACACTGTTTTCATCCCCTCTGTGATTCGCTAACATCTCTCATCGTTTACTCTGGAAAGACATAAGTATTAAAAAGTGCAGGGAGCAACTGCTGCCAAAGCGATTCTCCAAAATGGCTGATCAATCATAAAGAGTCGCAAATAGCAATAATGGATGGCATCGTGGCTGGTGGGATGGTGGGAAAGGATTGGCACAGTAATGCACAACAGCCATTGTCTACCCCCCTGACTCTGCCTTATCAGGATGTTAATGCTGGCGGGTGGCCCCCGCCAAGTCGAGCCGCGTTATTGGTGGGCCGTATCACATTGAGCCAATGGATCACTTGGTTGATGGATGACAGTGACCATTCCCCCCGGTGTCACCTGCTGAGGGAGAAACCATATCTCAACGCAGGCCACTAAAAGGACAACATATTGAATTTTTAATTGCACCTGACAGATGTTATGACTACACCGGCACACTATCGGTAACACTCCACTTTGAAAAGGGTCATCTTTATTTTTTCCAACACCTCCTCCATATTGGATACAGCTAGGTGACTGACAGGAAGAACAAAGTTGAAAAAATATAATTACAATTTTAAGAGATGCGGCTCAGAGTTAATCAGGTGTCCTGCTGTCGCCTCATCGTGTCACCTCTGAGGAAGATTCACAATGACACACACTGGTATGCCTGTTGTGAAGAAAGACTCCCTTCTTCTTTCCCTCACCTCTTCTCTGCCTGACAGGGGGAACAGAGAAAAATACCAGAACTGTGAAAAAGAGAAGTTGAAAATAGACAAACTCCAAACTAATTCCTGTCCCTCAATTGATGAATAATGTAGAATATGTCTCAGTAACCACAAATGATATGTCAGTGGTTAAATTAAATGGGAAAGTGAAAGTGTTTGGGATTTGTTCCAGGAGGTGTTCGGTCAGAGAAGATGTTGAAGATGAATCTAATTGCACTTTGAAGACTGTATTCATACCATTCAGTTGTCTTGCTACTTCTATTGTAGTGTACTCTCCACTTATGACCTTGTTCTTAGACCCTAGTCTACTTATGTCTTCTACCCTGATGAACACTGTGCATTAGACCATACCAACGCTCCAGTATATCTCCAAACCTGGTCTCACATCACATCATCCTGCTTTTTCTCTGTCCCTTACTCCTTAACCTTCTTGTATTTTAGTCCTTTACTCTTTAAGTATTTGTCCTATGATAATGTACCATGAGAGACGTTAAAGTCTCTGGTCAGAGGTTCACGGTTCAAAGTTGAAGGTAGAGAAAAGGAAGGAGATATCTCACCACTCAAGACAGAAGATAAGATGGAGTCAGAGAGAGGGAGAGTGTCTGGGTCCGCCAGGCCTGGCTTCTGCTTTTATCCTTCTTCCTCAGTGTGCACGTTCAAACCCCCACCAAGGATACTACTGGGCAGCCAGATAGCGTTTGATTCGCTTGACTTACCTCAAGGGCTATCTCCAGCCTGAGAGACAGTTGCACCATGGGAAGGGAAAAAAGGGCGACCACAATGTAATGTAAGAGAAGGACACAGCTTGTGCCCTCACTCTGGAAATGTCAAACATACAGAGCAGATATAGAGAGCATTGAGAGAACACTTTGGATGACACTTTAAGTTAGCATTAAGTTAGCTTTTCCAGAGTTCCTGTTTGCCAGGGATTAGGGTTGCATTATTCTGACTCTAATCTGAAATGGAAAAGGTGTTAATGACAAGTGATTATGAAGTGGAATGCGACCACATAAAGAATTCAGATCAAGATGGAAGAATGTTGTGTTGGGATGTACCACATAATGGGAACATGTGGAAACTAGTGCATTTCTGTTGGTGTGAAAGGTTACATTTTACAAATATATATGAAAAGCAGCTATTTCTCTTGAGGTGGTTTAGTTAAATGAAAATAAATATTGACTGTGTTGTGTACATTTCAGGTGTTTTTGTGTAATAGCCTATGACGGTGGTGTGATCAAACAATCACATTTGAAAAAACAATAGTAGTGATAGACGAGAACGCTCTCATTTCACATTTCATGGGAGGTCTTTAATTAAAATTCCAAACAGATAAGCACCTCCATTCCGGTTTAACGAGCATTCACTAAATGTACATTGATTTTAATTAGGCCTCCTCCTGGCAGTGTATAACTAACTCCCTTCTGCTGTAGAGAGAGAGAGAGAGAGAGAGAGAGATAGAGAGAGAGAGAGACGAGAGAGAGAGAGACGAGAGAGAGAGAGAGACGAGAGAGAGAGAGACGAGAGAGAGAGAGAGAGAGAGAGAGAGACGAGAGAGAGAATGGGCTGAGGGAGGTGGAGAGAGTGCAGAGGGGGAGGGAGGGAGGGCTGTGGAGTGATAGAGAGAGGGAGGGATGGAAGGGACAGAGGAAGGGAGGGAAAGAAAGAAAGAAAGGATATGATGACAGAGGAGAGAGGCTTGGATGAGAGAGAACGAGCAAGAGGGGAGAGAGGGATGTGTGGGAGGGAGAGAGATAGAAATGAAGGGAGGACAGAGGAGGGCAGATATAGGTGGAGGTAGGGGGAAAAATGGAGTTTAGAAGGGAAAGAACTAGCGAGAAAGAGGCAGCATAGGGGAGAGGCATGGGTAGAGGGAGAGGAGTGTTATAGGAGAAAGTAGGGAGGTGTCAAGTTCTGACCATAGAATGCTTTTAGCTAGGGGCGTGACTGGGGGGGTGTTCTAGTTTATTGTTTCTATGTGTATTCTATGTTTTATATTTCTTTGTTGGCCAGGTATGGTTCCCAATCAGAGGCAGCTGTCTATCGTTGTCTCTGATTGGGGATTATACTTAGGCAGCTTTTTTCCCCCCACTTGTTGTTTGTGGGATCTTGACTATGTATTGTTGCCTGTGAGCATATTTGTAGCGTCACGTTTCATGCGTTTATTGTTTTGCTTTAAGGTTCACATAGCAATAAAGATGTGGAACCCAGATTGGTCCAGTTATTATAACGATCGTGACAGGAGGGAGATAGAGGGTAGGAGGCAGAACACCATAGGGAAACCTTGGCTTGGCTACCTCCCTAGTTCTAATCACACTCGTTGGGTCGTACGTGACAGGGGCCACTACAGAATGATCACACCCGTTTGTTGATATGTGTGAAAAGGTTAAGAACACACAACCTTCTGATCCAGAGACATGGGATAGGATTGCATGTTCGATGCCAGTCGTAGACACTGGTTTAAATTGTTTTGTTTGAACCCTATCCCAAACCTTAACCATTCAGAATGAGTGACTAAACTTAACCCTTAACCTCTTAGAAATGTAACTAAGGCAATAAGAATCACCATCGCTATAATGGTGAACAGGCAGAGATCCATCCAGACCTACTCTTTCATACTGTTAAGCACTCATTCTGAATGGTTTACCCTATCCCAAACCTTAACCCATGGGATTACACCCATCTACCACCCTGGTCCACAGCATGTCCTCGTATAGCTCCTCCCACCAGCCTCCTTTGTGTAGATATCCTACTTGAGGAAGCATTGGATTCCAAAAAAACAGTTCTTTAACGCCTCTGGGGTTTTCAGGTAACGTCCAAGTCCAAATGTAAAAGGTCAGAGACATCAGGTATGTTCCCTTCTCTAAGCGACACAGGCCTTATTATGTATAGGCACTGACCTGTGACACATCAGCCGGCCTGTGACTGAGCCCACCCTGAAAAATGATGTTATTTGGAACAATGTCACTCCTCACCCCTGCCTGACCCCATGATGGCCCATTGGGAGTTGGGGATGGGAGGCAGGAGGGTGTAAATGGCAAGGCAGAGATGGAAGGTATGTCCCAGATCAACCTTTCTCTTTCTGTCTTTCTATTTATTTTCACTCTCTCGCTCTCTCTCTCCCAGATTCAAATGTTGCTGTTCCTGGGCATTCAGAGTAGAGTGTACCTGATCAGTAGTGTGGTTATGGGGGTTAAACAGTGTAGCTACATTCTAAGTATGCAAAATAGAATAGGTACTGAAGAGGGGTTAAACAGTGTAGCTACATTCTAAGTATGCAAAATAGAATAGGTACTGAAGTCTTTGAATGAGAGGAATCATTGTGTAAACAGGCAGAGGTCTCATTAACATACACCTATACAGGTGTCCCAAGAAAAATATATTAAAACAAACAGTCAACTAATGTTCCCCACACTACGTTTATGTTTTAATGATTATTCTTTGACATGTTCAATAACACAGCTTCTGTATAGTTAATTCAACCATGATGCAACACTGTCGTCACATGCACCACCAGTTGTCCACAAGGACACATTCTGAGGTGTTATTTTATTAGCCAGGCGTTTCCGCCATGCCGCACTGATTTAACACTCCTGAGGGACTAGATACTCATTCAGGCTAATACAGTTAAACTTCTGACTGGCTTGGAGGAGGAGTGAACTATTTTCTCAAAGTCACTAGCGACCTATCATTAGCGCGCCACATAGCTAAAATCAGCAATCAAAATTGCGTTTGGCACTTTGTATTGCTCCTTGTGGACATGGGACATTTTGTTATGCGAATAATATATTTTGCGATGCAACCAGGGTGTTCGGAGGGTAACGCCGCTGACATTTTCTTCCATTCATTGCAGGCCAATTGGGGTGAGTGTACTTGAAAAATGGCCGCGAGGTGAAACTTAGTTCTTTACAGTTTGTGCCATTCCGTGTTGCATTGAATCAATTTTCAGTCAAGGAAAGAGGGCCAAAAAAAGATTGGCATTATGTAAACCAACTTATGTTACAAGGATATGCTGAAAGTTCAAAACCGCCCCACATTTAATGCTTTCACCATTTGCATTCCGTTTGTGGTTGGGGGAGCAGGGCATTCTCTGAGACATGATTAAGATTTTCATGAGGGTGATACAAGCTGACACAACAAAAGTATCCTCTGGGATTTCAGCTGGTGCCCCAGTTATTCGATGTGAATTTTCTATTCATGCTGTCATGGAGGGGGACTGCTTCCTGTCTGTGTGGTGCCACCCCCTGGCAGAGGAGAGCGAGCTTGTCTGACGACATCAGGCCCCTTCAGGAACTTTCACACACACACACTCTTAAGCAAGAACATGCAAGCGCACACACAGACACTACCAACACTCCAAGAAAAACTCAGTTTTGCTTTGCATTTTACAAGCATGGCATGATTCCAATTTTCTTACTTTATGTTATTCTTCTTCTCTCTCTACACTGCCCTCTGGCAGTGCAATCTTGCTGTGCCCGAACCATCTGCTCACAATCTTAGGAAGAGGAGAGGGTTCCCGGAGTGGTGGCACCATCTCTCAGAGAGAACCATCAGTGGCTCCCCAGTGAGGTCCAGGCCAGTCCTTGGGGCTCTTAACCTTTATGGGATCGGTGTTTCCCCCGCGAGACGGTTGCGCTAAAGTGGTCTAATGTGATTAGCATGAAGTTGTAAGTAACAACAACAAAAAAATCCCGGGACATAGACTTATCTGATATGGGCAGAAAGCTGAAATTATTGTTAATCTAACTGCACTGTCCAATTTACAGTAGCTATTATAGTGGAAGAGCACCATACTATTGTTTGAGGAGAGCGCACAATTATGAACTTGAAAATGTATTAATAAACCAATTAGGCACATTTGGGCAGTCTTGATACAACATTGTGAACAGATATGCAATGGTTCATTGGATCAGAATAAAACTTTGCACATACAATGCTCCCATCTAGTGGCCAAAATCTAAATTGCACCTGGGCTGTAATAATACATTATGACCTTTGTCTTGCATTTCAAAGATGATAGGAAAAAAATGTAAATGACATGTTTTTTTCTTTGTATTATCTTTTACCATATCTAATGTGTTATATTCTCCTACATTAATTTTACATTTCCAAAAACTGCAAAGTATTTCCTTTCAAATGATATCGAGAATATGCCAATCCTTGCATCAGGTCCTGAAGTACAGGCAGTTGCGTATGTCATTTTCGGCGAAAATTTAAATAATGGGTCTAATCCTTAATTAATGATCAAATTCCGGCATCAACCTCGGAATTAACAACACAACCCGGAGGTGGTAATGTCAATCATTATTGACGCTGTGACCATCTGACTGTTGTGGCATTCATATAAAGACAGTGTTGTCTCACCAGTATCACTCTTTGTTTGTCTCCTCCATAGACGCCATATGTGCCCTGGTTGCGTCAGCCTACCAATTAGAGGATTATACACTGAATCCCAAATCAATCCCTTGGCCCTTTCTACCCACAAGCCTCGCCTGTAGATCTAAGATAGGTTTAAGCAGAATTTTAATAACTTTTTAACAATTTACCTTCTTAATAGGCTGGGGGGGGGGGGATTTTAACCATACTGCTTGCAGTTGAAGTCAGAAGTTTGCATACAATTAGGTTGGAGTCATTGAAACTTGTTTTTCAACCACTCCACACATGTATTGTTAACAAACTATAGTTTTGGCAAGTTGGTTAGGACATCTACTTTGTGCATGACACAAGTAATTTTTCCAACAATTGTTTACAGACAGATTATTTCACTTACATTTCACTGTATCACATTTCCAGTAGGTTAGAAATGTACATACACTAAGTTGACTGTGCCTTTAAACAGCTTGGAAAATTCCAGAAAATGATGTCATGGCGTTAGAAGCTTCTGTTAGGCTAATTGACATAATTTGAGAAAATTCAAGGTGTACCTGTGGATGTATTTCAAAGTCTACCTTCAAACTCAGTGCCTCTTTGCTTGACATCATGGGAAAATCAAAAGAAATCAGCCAAGACCGTGGAAAAAGATTGTAGACCACACGTCTGGTTCATCCTTAGGAGCAATTTCCAAAGGTACCACATTCATTTGTACAAACAATAGTACGCAAGTATAAACACCGTGGGACCACGAAGCCATCATCCCGCTCAGGAAGGAGAACCATTCTGTCTCCTAGAGACGAACGTACTTTGGTGCCTAATGTGCAAATCAATCCCAGAACAACAGCAAAGGACTTTGTGAAGATGCTGGAGGAAACTGGTACAAAAGTATCTATATCCACAGTAAAACAAGTCCTATATCTACGTACCCTGAAAGGCCGCTCAGCAAGGAAGAAGCCACTGCTCCAAAACCTCCATAAAAAAAGCCAGAGTACGGTTTGCAACTGCACATGGGGAAAAATATCATACTTTTTGGAGAAATGTCCTCTGGTCGGATGAAACAAAAATAGAACTGTTTGGCCATAATGACCATCGTTAAGTTTGGAGGAAAAAGGGGATGCTTGCAAGCTGAAGAAAACCATCCCAACCGTGAAGCACAGGGATGGTAGCATCATGTTGTGGGGGTGCTTTGCTGCAGGAGGGACTGGTCCAATTCACAAAATAGATGGCCTCATGAGGAAGGAAAATTATGTGCATATATTGATACAACATCTCAAGTCATCAGTCAGGAAGTTAAAGCTTGGTCACAAATGGGTCTTCCAAATGGACAATGACCCCAAGCATACTTCCAACGTTGTGGCAAAATGGCTTGATTAAGTACAACAAAGTCAAGGTATTGGAGTGGCCATCACAAATCCCTGACTTCCATCCTATAGACAATGTGTGGGCAGGACTGAAAAAGCATTTGCGAGCAAGTAGGCCTAAAAACCTGACTCAGTTACACCAGCTCTGTCAGGAGGAATGGACAAAATTCACCCAACTTATTGTGGGAAGCTTGTAGAAGGCTACCCAAAATGTTTGACTCAAGTTAAACAATTTGAAGGCAATGCTACCAAATACTAATTGAGTGTATGTAAACTTCTGAGCCACTGGGAATGTGATGAAAGAAATAAAAGCTGAAATAAATCATTCTCTGTACTATTATTCAGAAATTTGCGGAGCCCCTAGTCCAACTGTACATGCCTTAGATTCCTCCTTTGTCCCACTTCCCACACATGCGGTGACAACACCCAGTATAACCAGCATGTCCAGAGATGCAACCTCTCTTATCATCACTCAGTGCCTGGGCTTACCTCCACTGTACCCGCACCCCACCATACCCCTGTCTGCACATTATGCCCTGAATCTATTCTACCACGCCCAGAAATCTGCTCCTTTCATTCTCTGTCCCCAACGCACCAGACAACCAGTTTTGCTAGCCTTTAGCCGTACCCTCATCTTACTCCTCCTTTGTTCCTCAGGTGATGTGGAGGCTAACCCAGGACCTGCGTGTCCCCAGGCACTCTCATTTGTTGACTTCTGTAATCGAAAAAGCCTTGGTTTCATGCATGTTAACATCAGAAGCCTCCTCCCTAAGTTTGTTTTACTCACTGCTTTAGCACACTCTGCCAATCCCGATGTCCTTGCCGTGTCTGAATCCTGGCTTAGGAAGGCCACACAAAATTCTGAGATTTCCATACCCAACTACAACATTTTCCGTCAAGATGGAACTGCCAAAGGGGGAGGAGTTGCAATCTACTGCAGAGATAGCTTGCAAAGTTCTGTCATACTTTCCAGGTCTATGCCCAAACAGTTCGAGCTTCTAATTTAAAAAATGTATCTCTCCAGTAATAAGTCTCTCACTATTGCCACCTGTTATAGTCCCCCCTCAGCTCCCAGCTGTGCACGGGACACCATATGTGAATTGATTGCCCCCCATCTATCTTCAGAGTTCGTTCTGTTAGGTGACGTAAACTGGGATATGCTTAACAACCCAGCATCCCTATAATCTAAGCTAGATGCCCTCAATCTCACATAAATCATCAAGGAAACCACCAGGTACAACCCTAAATCCGAAAACATGGGCACCCTCATAGATATTATTATCACTCCAGTGTTAATCTGCTAAATTGTAATTACTTTGCTATGATGGCCTATTTATTGCCATTCTACCTCATGCCATTTGCACACACTGTATATAGACTTTCTTTTTTTTCTATTTTGTTGACTGTACGCTTGTTTATTCCATGTAACTGTGTTGTTTCTGTCGCACTGCTTTGCTTTATCTTGGCCAGGTCGCAGTTGTAAATGAGAACTTGTTCTCAACTATCTTACCTGGATAAATAAAGGTGAAATAAAAAAATATATATAAAAAAATTCACATTATTAAAATAAAGTGGTGATCCTAACTGACCTAAGACAGGGAATCTTTACTAGGATTAAATGTGACTATACTAGGAATTGTGAAAAACTGAGTTTAAATGTATTTGGCTATGGTGTATGTAAACTTCCAACTTCAACTGCAAATGGGTAGGATCTTTGTTTGGGTCAGGAATATACTTCTGCAGCAACAGGAATGTGAATTATTATATGGATTATAAAGATATATTTTTTAGGTGTTCATACAATTTTCTTAAGGAAGAAATCTAGTTTGAAATTTCAAAGTGGAAATGGACAAACTACATAAGCCTTTTTAAACGTCAAATACTCTACAAGTTTAACATGAGTGCCTAGGGTTGATTTGGGATTCAGTGATAGAAAAAACCCCACTGAGTTCTCTGGTCTTCTGTTTTGATATCAAGTCAGACCACTGGGTCTCTAGAATATGGTCAGCCATCTTGGTCTGTGATTCACCCGTCACTGTGTTCAGTGGATTATCCCCCTTCCCTCCTCGCTCTCTTTCCCGCTCTACAAACCGCTCAGATCAAAGCTATCTGGAACAGAGAGACGGACTGAAGGATTGTGTTTGTCAGGGGCCAAGACTGGCAGCACTGAGGGATCGAGAGAGAGAGAGAGAGAGAGAGAGGGTTCAAAGTGGCATACAGGTTGGCAAAGTGCCCCTTGACTCGTGTTAAAGACAGAGCCAAAGGGACAATCATAACATGCCAATGTATAGACAAACACCTGTTATTGGTGTTAATTCTGGTTTTGATTGTTTTTTATGGAATACGTAGGTTGGTGTTCTAAGAGAATATAGATTAAGTTTGCCCAGTCGGTCATGTCTTCTAAGAGAATAACCTGTGGCATACTTAAATGTTTCTGTTTATTATCTAATAGGTTTGAGTTATTTAAAGGCTTATTACATACTTATAACACCTGTGATGTGTTTTTTGTTTCCAGTTTATCCTGAATCTGACCAAACTCAAGGACTTTCACCTGGGGAGTGTTACAGAGAGCACCTTGTGGAGGTAAGACAGTAGCCTTTCTTCATATCTCCTTCTCTGTCTCTCTCACTTCCTCTCTCCCTCTTTCTTTCCCTCCCTCCTCTGACATGTATTCAGAATCATCATAGGAACAATAGTGCAGTCTCTCTTCACCCTCTTTCTCTTTTCTACTCTCTCTCTCCCCTCCATCTTTCTCTCTCCCCACCCCTTTTCTCTTTCTCTCTCCCTCACTGCTTTGTACAAGACTGCTAGATACAAAGCAGCATTGCACTACTGAGCATTGGGCAGGGTTCCTCGGGTGAAAGAAGACTAGTCTCTACTCTTTGAAGCTATAAGCCATAACCACCATCAATATATTTTAGTACCGAAAAGGTTGTCTTCATTCATTACTTTTGTTGCCGTTTTTCTTGTCGTTTTGCTAGCGGTGACTGTAGTGGTGACACAGCAAGAGCTTGCGGTCCTTTCAGGCAATTTGGTGTGTCAATACAATGAAAGTTTAATGATTATTGTAAGATTATAGTGATGCACCTCCTGCGTGTGTTTATGGAACCTGTTGCATGTGTCAGGCTGATGACAAGGAAGAGAGAGGGGGAAGGAGAGAGAGGGAAGGAGAGAAGGGGAGAAGAGCGGGACTCAGTGATTTTGTTTAGGGCGTGGTTGTGGTGGAGAGAGAGCGAGAGAGAGAGCGAGAGAGAGAGAGCGAGAGAGAGAGAGAGATATGAAACAATGAACAGACTTTCCGAATTTAATGTTCTGTGTTTTGTTATTCCAAGACCTACATTTAATGAAAACTATAAAATCCTATTTTTTTATCTGTTCAATTCATATTTATATTATTATCTGTATGTGTTACACATAATACTGCATCATGTTTGACTCCAGTACAGACTCCAGTAATTTGACTTGTTTACATTGCCAGCTACAACCCTTTATCTGTATGTGGCTATGGGATTTCAAGGTTAATACCTCTCTTCAGAGCACAAAACAAATCCGCCCTGTTACGCTCGTGGTTTGAATGAGGAGACCAAGGTGCAGCCTGGTAGGCGAACATCTTACTTTATTTCAAATGAACACCGAAAAACAACAAAATACAAAACGAATGTAAAGTTCTGCAGGCTACACAGCAACTATACAAAATCAAGATCCAACAAACTAAGGTGGGAAATATCTGCCTAAGTATGATCCCCAATCAGAGACAATGATAGACAGCTGCCTCTGATTGGGAACCATACCAGGCCAACATAGAAAATACAGCATAGATTGCCCACCCTAGTCACACCCTGACCTAACCAAATAGAGGATAAAAAGGCTCTTTAAGGTCAGGGCGTGACACTCACTTCATGTTTGAGGAGGTTTTCAGACAGATATTCAAATTAAAATAAGTCTGACAATGACAACTGGTATGTAGGGTTTTTCCTTGAGGCTAGAGAAAGCGAGCTGGTTTACTCTTTGAATATCTGCGAAGATTAGCAATGCTCTTTAATGGTCCCGTACTGTTGAATGTCAAGGTATGAGTCAGTTGCTGGAAAATCAAAGTGACACAAAATCTTTCAAAATAGATATCCAGTATCTAACCTAAGACATTGTTCAATTGCGAAGCTCTGTTTAATTAGTTACAGAGCAGAGAACAATCTGCTTCTGCGAGTCAGTCTCCAAGAATAATCCAAAATGAATTGTTTTAGAAAATATATATTTCATCATCTAACAAATTACATCATCTGACAGTGAAGCTCTTCAAAATGAGCTACAGGGCAGGAACAAGGATAAATAAGCCAGGTGTTTTTGTCAGCATGTAAAGTAATTGAAATCAGGTGTAGTCATTAAGAAGAGTAAATAGTCCAGGGTGTTAGGAGAACGTTGACATCCCCAAGTCTCTGAGATGTGACCTGGCATTCGTTCAGCCCAGTCATATCCCTCCGCCGTGAGAAGGCAGTTAGAGCAGTAACCCACCCGTTGTATGAGACATGCCCTGCTTGGCTGGGTTTCTGATACGTCACTGTGACGCTTGCCACAGTGCTGGGATTCCGAATCCACAAAACAAGGGCACAAAATATAATATTCGACTTTGTTCATATGAGTCCTGTTGGGACCGAGAGACAGAGAGGGAGGTTGAGAGAAAACGTGTAGAAACAGAGTTAGAGAGAGATCAATCTAAATACTAGTCAGAAACTTCCAGAACATGATAGTTCATACCCATGAATCAACAACTGATCGTACTCATAAACTTTGCTCTGTTTCTCTCTGTCCGTAATATTAATTGTTAATTGAGATCACAGCTATGCTAAGAAGATTTCGGGTCTGGAGAGACCGTTAGAGTCTGTTTATACCACGGTGTCCATGCTGTTGGCCCACATGGCAGGACAGATGTTGACTTTTCAATAAAGGTCAAGACACCAGCCAATGCCTTCAAGTATCTGAAAGTCAGCATGTCAATTTTAATGGCCCTGACCTTAAACTATGGAAGAAGATCATTAATTCCTGTGAATAATATTCAATAGACCGGTCCCATATCTCAATGGGATGATTCAGGGATGTGAGCGAAATGAAGCCAGACTGTACCGTCTACCCCAACAATGATCATTGAATTCTTGCAACAATACTTTCTTTTAAGTTATTCAGATCTGCCTCCTCTTTTCATCTAAGTCTTCTGAGTATCTTCCCTTGGCGGTTGAGCAGTTTATTGCTCCTTAATTATTTAGTCTTATTAAATAGGTGCACAGGTATAGAAACACAGAAGCTTTTGATATACATTGTGCAATGATTTGCGTATTAAACACCCAAGTGGGAAATTTCATTAGCATGTGATCAATGGGGAATTTGCTTTGGTGTACCCTTTTCAACTTTTGTGTAGGTGACCAAAAATGATTTCCCATACTGAAAATCCTTGTTCCTCAGGGCATTTATAGAGTGCTAACTGAAGAAACACTCACAGTATGTACCTTGTCACTTAATCGCTCAGTCGGAAGTCTGGAGGGAATTCAGAAAAGTCATGTCATCAGCTGTGCTACTGCAGCAGAGCAATGTGATGTAAAATTACAGCCTACAGATACATGCCTGGATGCCAGATGCTGAAACCTCTTAGAGATGAGCCTGTCTGTATGTATCCGACTTCACACATCATATCCCTGACTCCAATCCAACTCAACAGGACCAACATATCGTCCAGGAGTAGTAGTAATCTGCTCATGTCACAGTGTTCTATGAATATTTTCCCAACTGAAGTGTATCATAGTTCAACACATTGTGAAGCTTTCCTGCTGTGAATTGTTGCGTGTCCATTCAGTCCCTAAATTGTTTGAGAAAGAAAACCTTTAAAAATGACTGGATAGGCAGCTATCAGATAGGCTATTATGTCCACTAAGAAAAAGGTAGCTACAGTGGCTTACAAAAGTTTTCACCCCCCTGGGCATTTTTCCTATTTTGTTGCCTTACAACCTGGAATTTTGGGGGGGGGGGGGGGGTTGTATCATTTGATTTACACAACATGCCTACCTACCACTTTGAAGATACAAAATATTTTTTATTGTGATACAAACAAAAGATTAAAAAAACAGAAAACATGAGCATGTATAACTTTTCACCCCCCCCTAAAGTCAATACTTTGTAGAGCCACCTAAGTCTCTTGGAGTATGTCTCTATAAGCTTCTAGCCACTGGGATTTTTGCCCATTCTTCAAGGCAAAACTGCTCCAGCTCCTTCAAGTTGGATGGCTTCTGCTGGTGTACAGCATTCTTTAAGTCATACCACAGATTCTCAATTGGATTGAGGTCTGGGCTTTGGCAAGGCCATTCCAGGACATTTAAATGTTTCCCCTTAAAACACTAGAGTGTTGCTTTAGCAGTATGCTTAGGGTCATTGTCCTGCTGGAAGGTGAACCTCCGTCCCAGTCTCAAATCTCTCGAAGACTGAAGCAGGTTTCCCTCAATAATGTCCCTTTATTTAGTGCCACCCATCATTCCTTCAATTCTGACCAGTTTTCCAGTCCCCCCCGATGAAAAACATTCCCACGGCATGATGCTGCCACCACCATGCTTCACTGTAGGGATGGAATTTCTGGGGTGATGAGAGGTGTTGGGTTTGCACCAGACATAGCATTTCCTTGATGGCCAAAAAGCTAAATTTTTGTCTCGTCTGACCAGAGTACCGGTGTTGCTGACTCTGGGGCCTTTCAGAGGCAGGTGTAAATTTACTGACATCATGTGACAGATAATTTGACACTTAGATTGCACACAGGTGGACTTTAAAACCTGTTACGGATTATGCAAATTTTTGGTTCCTGCACAGGAAATTTCAGAGCGCCACTCGTAGTACTCGATAAAACTCAAACTTTCATTAAAACACACATGCAAGGTACTCAATTAAAGCTACACTCGTTGTGAATCTAGCCAACATGTCAGATTTGTAAAATGCTTTTCGGCGAAAGCATGAGAAGCTATTATCTGATAGCATGCACCCCCCAAAATACCTGAACGAGACCTAAACAAAAGATTTTGCGGTAGCCGGCGCTACACAAAACGCAGAAATAAAATATAAAACATTCATTACCTTTGATGAGCTTCTTTGTTGGCACTCCTATATGTCCCATAAACATCACAATTGGGTCTTTTTCCCGATTAAATCCGTCAAAATATGCCCAAAATGTCCATTTATGAAGGCCGTCTGATCCAAGGAAAAATCACCTTTACACGACGCAACGTCACTTTTTAAAATTAACAAAGTTGCCTATAAACTTTTACAAATCACTTCAAACTACTTTTGTAAACCAACTTTAGGTATTAAAAAACGTTAATAATCGATAAAATTGATCACGGGACGATCTGTATTCGATAGCAGCAAGTCTTGAAATCATCGTCCATTTTTTTCACTTTCATAATTTCCTGGGTGCACCCCAAGACAGGAAGTGCCTATACGTCATCCCACCAAGGATAAACGTGCAAAGAAATGCCAGTATTGGCGACATCGTTTGGAAGCTGTAGGCGAGGAACCTCATCTATTTTCTATCGCCTTAGACAACACAAAGACTGGCGGATGAATATTTATTTTGTGTTTTTGGTGCACATTTTTACTCCTGAACACGTTCTGTTATAGCCACAGACATGATTTAACCAGTTTTAGAAACTGCAGAGTGTTTTCTATGCACACATACTTATTATATGCATATACTATATTCCTGGCATGAGTAGCAGGACGTTGAAATGTTGCGCGATTTGTAAAAAAAAGTTGCGAAAATTCGCAGCATCCTTAACAGGTTTTAAACTAATTATGTCACTTCTGAAGGTAATTGGTTGCACCAGATCTTATTTAAGGGCTTCATAGCAAAGGGGGTGAATATATATGCATGCACCACTTTTCCTTTTTTTTGTTTTTTTGTTTTAATTTTTTGAAACAAGTTATTTTTTTCATTTCTCTTCACCAATTTAGGACTATTTTGTGCATGTCCATTACATGAAATCTCCAAAAATATATATTTAAATTGCAGGTTGTAGTGCAACAAATGGGAAAAAAAGCAAAGGGGATGAATACTTTTTCAAGACACTGTTCGTGGAACTCAGAAGGCATCAGTGCCATTGTGAAAGGTATACAGTGTATTGGGAAAGTATTTAGGTCCCTTGACTTTGTTTTGTTAAGTTTCAGCATTATTCTAAAATGGATGATTATAATTTTTTTCTCATCAATCTACACACAATACCCCATAATGACAAAGCGAAAACATGAAGATATGTATTTTTTTACACGAGTATTCAGACCCTTTGCTATGAGACTCAACATTTTAATCAGTTGCATCCCTTTTCCATTGATCATCCTTGAGAGTTTTCTACAACGTGATTGGAGTCCACTTGTGGTAAATTCAATTTAGAATAAGGTTGTAATGGAACAAAATGTGGGAAAAGTGAAGGGGTCCGAATACTTTCAGAATGCACTGTACTCTGGGGAAAGTCTTTGGCTGGCTAGACAAACAGGTCTTCTGAAGGTAACGTCTAGTGAGTTGGAGTGGAGATGACTTCCCTGCAGTTACGCAGCAGCAGAGAGAGAGAGAGAGATGAGAGAGACATAGACAAGATATAGAGAGAAAGAAAATGAATAGAAAAACAGAAAGAGAAAGGCCAAATTCCCTTCCATCTTTGCTTTTCCATTTACACCCTCCTGCCTCCCATCCCCCACTCCCAATGGGCCATCATGGGGTCAGGCAGGGGTGAGGAGTGACATTGTTTCAAATTACATCAGTGCCTATATATAATAACGCCTGTGTCGCGGAGAGAAGGGGACCTACCTGATGTCTCTGACCTTTTACTATTGGACTTTGACATTACCTCAAAACCCCAGGTATCCAATACTTCCTCAAGTAGGAAGTCAACAAAAAGGGCTACAAAAAAGTTTTCAAAACGATTCTCGTATTTTGTAGAATATCTATGCATATCATATTGTGTTATCGGCAAAGCGCATACAGTACATTCCATATCAGAGCAGCTCAATCTTGATTATTCATAAACAGATGTCATCCAGGACTCAGCTGAAAACACAGGATTTGCCAACATAGTCCTTTGGGTCAACAGATAGGCTTTAGTCCATGGCATTGTAACGATTTGAAGGAATCCCTTGATTCATCTACATCTTCCGTTTTATGAAAAACTATATTGTGTTTGTAGTCATTTCAATGGGCACATCCTTCTCCCCTCCCATTTCCTGGGGTCTGTTACATTAATCACTCATTCTATTATAGAAGAGGTCATTTATGTAGCTCCTTTCTCACAATATTTAAATTCAAACCTTTTCAAATTAATGACATACTCTTGGGTTTCCCCCTCATATCCTGAAGCACACACTAATTTACGTTCTGTCATAACAGTAAATGGTTGGATTTCGTCACCAGCTCTAACTGCCAGCAGGCGTATATTACGGGTTTTCAACACAATAGCGACAGAAGAGCAGCTCCCATTTGAAGCCGCAGCTCTCGCCACCACGTGTCAGTTATACAGGCAAAATCATTTTACTTCTGAGCATGAATGCGTGATTCATTCTTTGTTTTTTCGTGTGGCACAAGTTGGCCGTTCGACTTGTATGACCTTCTACCTCGTTGATGTGATACTAGTTTATTTTTTATTTTTGTATAAACCACTGGACTGGTCATGAATCCAAATTGGAAATACGGTCTTTATCATTCATCCAAGGATGTACAGGCCAGTGTGTACTAATTGCAATTGTACACTGACCAGTGCATGCAGACTGCACTGTACATGTTGCCTCAGCTTTTAGTCTACCAGGCCTACAAGTCATGCTGTGTGTGGCCTTAGAAGTCTTGAGTGCACCACTGGTATTCTGACATAAATTACATAAATACTACAAGAAATGTCACTTTCTGACAACCGTTGTGAGGGATCCTGATTGGTTGTCTGTGGTTGCTAGTGGGTGATGTGGGCCTAGGTGGGTGTGTTGTTTTTTATTTGCCTACCAATTGTCCCTACCACAGGAAAGTGAAACCACACCGCAATGGACGACAAGGACTTAAATCCATTATGATTGTGGATGGACTTTTGCCAAAGCTGTGACAGAGTTCTGAGAACATTCTCAGGGGACTGAAAGAAGGTAGCAGGGATGTGTCGAGAGAACAATGCCAGCCGGACTTATCTGATCCCTGTGAACCTGACCTGGAAAACAACATTACCCATTTCAATGAAATAGATTAGTCAGAATGTTGCTTCTTCCCCCTTCCTGAAGTTTTGTGAAGTTTTTAAAAATCCTTTTTTCTTCTTTTTTTCTTTACTTCCTCCTTCAGATCAACTCATCCCACCTCCTCATGATGCCTGAGTTATAATTTCCACATGATTGGCTCTGAAACTACTTATAGAGAGGGAGAAGGAGGAAATAGATCAAGGATGTAAAAGGGATATTGCTTCCTCTCACTTTCACTCTCTCTGAGAGTTCTACTTTTTTCTATATCTCTTTGGAGATTTGCTGTAAACAACAAAACACATTCCCTTTAAGGGGAACGCAGCAGGATGTAAGGCCGTCTATATGTTTGTTAGTACAATATCAAACACTCCTTTTAGAAAGCATGAGTTAAGACATCTTACCCATTGCTTTTTAGCCATTGTATTTAACCCCAGATCCCAGCCTGAAAAACAACCCTGGTTGCAGTTAAACAATTGCATGTGTGCCATTCATTCCACAATTTTGTTTATACTCGACAGTGAGGGGGGAATTATTACATTTTGAATTCTGCATACAGAGTTTGATGCCCATCAGTCAACCAGAGTTATGGCTAGATATAAATCAAGAGTTTGTTTGTGCCCCCTCGTTCATTACGGCATGGCTTTGAAAAGCCAGGCAAGATTCCGTACAATCATTGTAAATGCTAAAGTGCTGTCATGACTGTCCTGTGAGGATCCGAATGGGTCAGATCAGCTTGGCAATGGATGACAGTAACCAGACGTTCTCTCACCCACAGAAGAGGGGAAGAGGGAACTGGGTCGGTTTGACAGCTCACACCTTGTCATAAATGAAAGGAGAGGAGATCTACGGTCTCCCTCTCCAAAATTTCACAGAGAAATATGCTTTGTCTACACAGAGGTTTCCCGCCAAAACTCTAACACGTTCTAAAGCAAATAATAGAAAAATGTTCTTAACCTCTTGGATCTCTAGGGGCGCTATTTCATTTTTGGATAAAAAACGTTCCCGTTTTAAGCGCAATATTTTGTCACGAAAAGATGCTCGACTATAAATATTATTGACCGTTTTGGAAAGAAAACACTCTGAAGTTTCAGAATCTGCAAAGATATTATTCTACAGGCGAAACCAAGATGATACGTCAACCAGGAAATGAGCAGAATCTCTGAAGCTCTGTTTTCCATTGTCTCCTTATATGGCTGTGATTGCGCAAGGAATGAGCCTACACTTTCTGTCGTTTCCCCAAGGCGTTTGCAGCATTGTGACGTATTTGTAGACATATCATTGGAAGATTGACCATAAGAGACTACATTTTCCAATTGTCCGCCTGGTGTCCCTGCGTCGAAATTGGAGCGTAAAGCCAGGTGCAATTATTTTTCCATTTGAGAGCAAGGAGAAACCAGGCTTCCACGAAGGATATATCATCGAAGAGATATGTGGAAAAACACCTTGAGGATTGATTCTAAACCACGTTTGCCATGTTTCAGTCGATATTATGGAGTTAATTTGGAAAAAAGTTCGCGTTTTGAGGGCTGAATTTTCGTTTTTTTTTTTTTTTTTTTTTTTTGGTAGCCAAATGTGATGTACAAAACGGAGCTATTTCTAATACACAAAGAATCTTTTTGGAAAAACTGAGCATCTGCTATCTAACTGAGAGTCTCCTCATTGAAAACATCAGAAGTTCTTCAAAGGTAAGTTATTTTATTTGAAGGCTTTACTTGTTTTTGTGATAGTTGCCTGCTAAATGCTAACGCTAATGCTAACGCTAAATGCTACGCTAGCTAGCTACTGTTACACAAATGATTGTTTTCCTATGGTTGAAAAGCATATTTTGAAAATCTGAGATGACAGTGTTGTTAACAAAAGGCTAAGCTTGAGAGATAGCATATTTATTTCATTTCATTTGCGATTTTCATGAATAGTTAACGTTGCGTTATGGTAATGAGCTTAGAATAGAAATAGAATAGAATCCCGGATCCGGGTTTGGTCGTCGCAACAGGTTAACACAAGGTGGGGAATAGTCAGTGGTGAGCTATAGAGAACTAATGTCATATGGGTGGTATTTTGTGATGTCATTAAAAAGGTTATAATGGAAATACTGTAACTTGAAAACTATATACACTACATGTATGAAGTCTCCATTTTTAACATTGTGTATGAAATATGAAAAATCATGAAGATAGTTTTGTTAGGAATGTGATTTTAGGAAAGAAATTAACATTAGAACAAACAAAAAACGTGAAGCGGTAGCTACGCATTTGAAATGGTTGGAACTTAAAATAAACTCATCTCCCAGTCCAGGAAAGATGGGGAGCAGCAGCCCATGTCTCAAGTGGTGAACTCAGAATATCAACACAGGGAAGAGGTGAGAAGCTCACCTCTCAGACACTCACTGATACAGCTGATTAGCTGTCCTAAGGTAAGTATCTAGAAAAGTGAATTTAAGTGGGACCACTGTACTACTCTTCTCAAATCAACATAGTACGCTACTCTCATCATCCAAAGGGAACCGTCAACATGGCTGGTTAGCCTATCTTCCAAGGAGCATCTTCCAGAATGAACAACAGTAGAAGACGGGAAAGGAGAGACTCCTTTCGGACAATCAGAGTCATAAAAGGGTGCCGCTGAAAGGCCCATCACCCTTCCTAAGGAGGGCTGGTTCCGACAGAGATCCACGGCAAACAAAGGCATTCACACATGAATACATTCATGATTTCTTACTCCGAACGTGCGGCGGTTCGTGTGCAAAGTATATGATTACTGTGAGAATAGTTTCTAAAATGTATCAATGATAAGTGTGTCTTTTTATCTCTCCCTCTCCATGTCGTTCTGTAACAAACCGCCATATGTTGTGTCAATCCACTGGGGAACTTTTCTTAATGTATTAAGTGTGTATGTTATCATGTGTTATTATTCGGTTAGATAGTAAATAAAGAATTAAACCAATTTGTGTAGTACTGAATCATACGGGAGAAGGTAACTATTTAAACATCTGCTCTTGTGGTGCACCAAATTCCTAATGAGTTTTTACATGATTATTTTAATGTTTTTTTAAATACAGTGCCTTGCGAAAGTATTCGGCCCCCTTGAACTTTGCGACCTTTTGCCACATTTCAGGCTTCAAACATAAAGATATAAAACTGTATTTTTTTGTGAAGAATCAACAACAAGTGGGACACAATCATGAAGTGGAACGACATTTATTGGATATTTCAAACTTTTTTAACAAATCAAAAACTGAAAAATTGGGCGTGCAAAATTATTCAGCCCCTTTACTTTCAGTGCAGCAAACTCTCTCCAGAAGTTCAGTGAGGATCTCTGAATGATCCAATGTTGACCTAAATGACTAATGATGATAAATACAATCCACCTGTGTGTAATCAAGTCTCCGTATAAATGCACCTGCACTGTGATAGTCTCAGAGGTCCGTTAAAAGCACAGAGAGCATCATGAAGAACAAGGAACACACCAGGAAGGTCCAAGATACTGTTGTGAAGAAGTTTAAAGCTGGATTTGGATACAAAAAGATTTCCCAAGCTTTAAACATCCCAAGGAGCACTGTGCAAGCGATAATATTGACATGGAAGGAGTATCAGACCACTGCAAATCTACCAAGACCTGGCCGTCCCTCTAAACGTTCAGCTCATACAAGGAGAAGACTGATCAGAGATGCAGCCAAGAGGCCCATGATCACTCTGGATGAACTGCAGAGATCTACAGCTGAGGTGGGAGACTCTGTCCATAGGACAACAATCAGTCGTATATTGCACAAATCTGGCCTTTATGGAAGAGTGGCAAGAAGAAAGCCATTTCTTAAAGATATCCATAAAAAGTGTAGTTTAAAGTTTGCCACAATCCACCTGGGAGACACACCAAACATGTGGAAGAAGGTGCTCTGGTCAGATGAAACCAAAATTGAACTTTTTGGCAACAATGCAAAACGTTATGTTTGGCGTAAAAGCAACACAGCTGAACACACCATCCCCACTGTCAAACATGGTGGTGGCAGCATCATGGTTTGGGCCTGCTTTTCTTCAGCAGGGACAGGGAAGATGGTTAAAATTGATGGGAAGATGGATGGAGCCAAATACAGGACCATTCTGGAAGAAAACCTGATGGAGTCTGCAAAAGACCTGAGACTGGGACGGAGATTTGTCTTCCAACAAGACAATGATCCAAAACATAAAGCAAAATCTACAATGGAATGGTTCAAAAATAAACATATCCAGGTGTTAGAATGGCCAAGTCAAAGTCCAGACCTGAATCCAATCGAGAATCTGAGGAAAGAACTGAAAACTGCTGTTCACAAATGCTCTCCATCCAACCTCACTGAGCTCGAGCTGTTTTGCAAAGAGGAATGGGAAAAAAATTCAGTCTCTCGATGTGCAAAACTGATAGAGACATACCCCAAGCGACTTACAGCTGTAATCGCAGCAAAAGGTGGCACTACAAAGTATTAACTTAAGGGGGCTGAATAATTTTGCACGCCCAATTTTTCCGTTTTTGATTTGTTAAAAAAGTTTGAAATATCCAATAAATGTCGTTCCACTTCATGATTATGTCCCACTTGTTGTTGATTCTTCACAAAAAAATACAGTTTTATATCTTTATGTTTGAACCCTGAAATGTGGCAAAAGGTCGCAAAGTTCAAGGGGGCCGAATACTTTCGCAAGGCACTGTAAATAACAGTCACCAGATTAATGAAAGTAAAGTCACAACAGTGCACACAGAGAATGGGACAAACCATTTATTTCCCTCACATACTCTATTTAACTACATTTTTGTGTGATTTCTGGAATGTTTTGAAAGAGTGGCAGTCTTTAGAGAGGCGTAGAGATACTTCAGCAGCATCCAACTAAAGGGAGGTGGTTTATTGACTTACCCAAAATGCCAAGGGACTGGTTAGAACAGATGATGTGTGAAGCAACACACCTTTTTCACATCACCCCCCAAGGCTTATAGTGAAGAGAAATGGAACCTTGAACTCTTCCATCCACAAACAAAAAGCAGCAGGACTGGGGGCAGTGAAGATAACCTTTAAATGGTCACAGAAACAGTCTAAATCAATCCTGATGAAAATGTAAAGAAGCATAGATAACTGCAAAAAATAAAGGAAACACCAAAATAAAGCGTTGGGGCACCACGAGTTGCCATAAGCACTTATATGCGCCTTGAAAAATATTTTACAAGAGTCTGTAACTGTATTGGAGGGATACAAACATCATTCTTCCATGAGAAAGGTTGTCGATGGTGTTGTGAAAACGCTGTCTCAAGCACCACTCCAGAATCTTCCACCTTAATCTCTCATAAGCGTTTAATTGAGTTGACTGAGTTACACACACACACACACACACACACACACTTTAAAAAAAATATATATATATAAGTCAGTTAAAATTTCTTGGCGCTACCCATACCGTTAGCGGGATCATTTTCGTCAGCAACCGCTGAATAGCATAGCAGTCAAATAATATTACAAAAAAAAATCATATTCATGAAATCACAAGTGCAATATTGCAAAACACAGCTTAGCCTTTTGTTAATCCACCTGTCATCTCAGATTTTGAAATTATGCTTTACAGCGAAAGCAATCCAAGCGTTTGTGTAAGTTTATCTATAGCATACATAACATCATGTACACTTAGCATCAGGAAGCTTGGTCACGAAAATCAGAAAAGCAATCAAATTAATCGTTTACCTTTGATGATCTTCGCATGTTTTCACTCACGAGACTCCCAGTTACACAACAAATGTTCCTTTTGTTCCATAAAGATTATTTTTATACCCAAAATATCGACGTTTGTTTGTCGCGTTATGTTCAGAAATCCACAGGAAAGAGCGGTCACGACAACGCAGACACATATTCCAAATAATATCCATAATGTCCACAGAAACATGTCAAACGTTTTTTATAATCAATCCTCATGTTGTTTTTAAAATATATATTCGTTAATATATCAACCGAGTGTGTAGGTTTTTCAATAACAGCGGGAGGATCAATGGCGGCTTTACTCAGTTGCGAAAAAACTCACTCTGAGAGCCCCCACCTATCCACTTACGCAATGTGATCCTTCACTATCTCACATTTCACATTTTTCAAAATAAAAGCCTGAAACTATGTCTAAAGACTGTTGACACCTTAGGGAAGCCATAGAAAAAGGAATCTTGTTTATCCCTTTAAATAGGCTTGCATAGGAACAGTTGGGTTTCAAAATAAGAGGCACTTGATTAGATCTTGATTAGATTTTCCTCAGGCTTTCTCCTGCAATATTAGTTCTGTTATACTCACAGACAATATTTTTACAGTTTTGGAAACTTTAGAGTGTTTTCTATCCTAATCTGACAGTTATATGCATATTCTAGTTTCTGGGGCTGAGAAATAGGTAGTTTCAAATGGGTACCTTTTTTAGCCAAAAACGAAAATACTGCCCCCTACACGCAAAACAAATTCTTATTTTCAACAACGGCCTAGGAACTGTGGGTTAACTGCCTTTTCAAGGGCAGAATGACAGATTTGTACCTTGTCAGCTCGGGGATTTGAACTTGCAACCTTTCAGTTGCTAGTCCAATGCTCTAACCACTAGGCTACCCTGCCGTCACCTTTAAACCCCCTATGCGCCTTTGAGACCCCTCTTTCAAAGTTACTGAAATCTCTTCTTCTAGCCATGGTAGCCAAAGTAATGAGATTTAAACTTGTCTCATAGTTGTTTTTCCCCGTGTTCAGTAACTTGCCACAAATATCTTATCTAGTGTTCAATCTTGGTTGTGAATGGCATGTATGGATGTCATAAAGGCCATGCCTAAAGTGCCATGGAAGTATAACTTATGAAGATTAAACTTTCATGTCTCATAATTTTTCACTGTCCAGAAACTTGCACAAAGTGCCACAAAATAATTATTTGTGAAATGTAAACTTTCATGTCTCTTAGTTATTCCCTATGTCCCGTGACATATGACACATATGACATAATACATCTTGTGCTCACCCTTGGTTGTTATATTCATACAGTTGCATGAAAGTTAGGGTTTGGTACATTGGGATATTGAAACATTCCTGTCTCATACCTTTTCTCCTCCACACTGCTCAGTAACACTTGAAAAATGATAATACATTTAGGGGGTGCTTATATTTGTCCTGTTACAAGTGTGTCATGGAAATGTGTTTCTTGCATATCCCAACTCCCCCTGAGACACCTGCAGGGAGTGGGGTTACGACCAGGGTCACTATTGCCCAGCGCCCCTGGAGAAATTTGGGTTAAGTGCCTTGATCAAGGGCCCAACAAAATATTTTTTACCTTGTCGGCTCCAGGATTCAAACCAGCGACCTTGCCAAATGCTGTAAACCTCCAGGCTACCCTCAGTAGCTATACAGAACCTACAGTGCTTACTCTTGGTTTTTATCTAACATCTTAATTTCACACAGTGGGAATATTTATTGACTTCCTAGTTTATTATCAAAAAAACAGAGAGCCTAGGTGTTATAGTGAATCTGTTTGTGCATCAAACACATTTCCCTGTTCCTGCTGTTGTTGTTCTATTTCACATGTGGACTGTTTCATATTTCCTCTTCCTGTCTCTGTTGCCTGTTTGGCATTTCTCAAGGTCACTCCAAGTGTTGAGATAAAGAAGAAAAAACACATCTCCTCTCACCAATTGGACCCAGTCAGTAAATGTGAATGTTTTTCCCTCCATTATTCATTCACGCTTGAGTTTCCACCCTCCTACATGTCTCTCACCAACGATCCACTGTGCTCTTCCGGCAAACACCTGCAAATATCTTTATATACCCTAAATGTGTCAATTCTCCAAAAGTTATTTTCAATTATGCTTCAATGGATTCTGTTATTAGAGGAGAGATTATTCTACAGCTAATGTACCTTAGGGGTGAGAAGTGTGTGTGTCTCAATGCCTCTGCGTTGTGTATATTTTCCAACAGATAAACACTCTGACAGCTTGTACAAAGCTGGTCCCCTTCCTGAGATAAGGTATGCTGATGGCAGCAGAGATTATTAAAAGCTTTATTTGCTGCCTTTGCTCTCAACACCTTCCTCTACTGATGCATTCTCTTCATTCTTTTCCCCCCTCTTAATTTTCTCCTCCTTTTCTTTTGCTTTCTCTTTCCCCTCAACTATTCACGCTTTTTTAGTCTGTTATTGCATGACCTTTTCACCTTACCTCTCTTCATCTCTCTTATTAAGTTCTATGTCCAGTCTCTCTGCTATCCAGCACTATCTATCAGAGCAATGATGGTAAGGCATTGCCCAATTCATGCCCATTGCGGTTTGTCTCTGCCAACCAAATCTCAGTCGCTAAGTTCTCATCTCTCATTTTCCTGTGTCGTCCAGAGGTCTCAGCATCCATCCAGACAGTTGGTTCATCGGGTCTAGGATCTGGTGTTTGGACCCATATTACATCTGTATTTCCCCTGCAGTCTGGCTAGGAACAAAAATAACCTGTAGTATCTCAAACAATAGCTGTAGAAACGTTTCACTGTGGATTCAGACTTTGTGTTCCGACCCCTTTAAGACTGGATGCCTGGGCTTCGTCTATGTTCAGAACAATGTTTAAGCATATCAGTCAGAGGAAAGATCATGTTTAGACCCTGAAGGCTTGATCTTGCCTCAGGCTTTTCAGCAAAGAACTTTTCTGTTTTTTTTCTCATCTCTCTCTCACAGTTGCAATGTCAGGTAAAGTTGTTTATTTTTGTTAATCCCACTTCTGACACTAACAAACCCTGTTGACAAGGTTTTTCCAGATATTCTTCCTAGCTAGTCTGTTTGGTGTCTTTGTTATTCAATCACGCAGTTACTATCTCTTTGGTTTGGTCAGTGGCCAGCCAAGTCAGCTGCAAGAGACCGAAAGAGACCTCAGTCTGTGAGCTAGCGATGCAGGATAGATCACCAACCGTTAGTTTCCCTGCTGGAATAATACATGAGGACCTCTGAGTCGGTTGTGCTCCTGAACACCCCAGTCTATATCCCTTGTTTTTGTGTGTTACCGCAGACTGAGGTGATTTGGTTTGGGAGTTTGGTCCCACTCTCACTTTGAAGTACTGAGCTTTTCCTCTCCCCAGAGCCTGGTCTCCACACAGTGCCTCTGCACACCAACCACTTAATTGTTCTGCTTTACATGCAGCCATCTGGAAAAGCCTGACAACAATGTCTAATGTGATTTGTGGTCACAGATTTTTTTTTTTACTATTCAGTTGATGTTCATGGAGAAACATACACATTGTTTTCTCCCTCTCTTTCACACCTCTCTGAAATGGATTTAGTTACAAAAAAGCCCACCACTTTATGTCAGAGCAGATGGAACCTGGTTAAAACACTGGGGGGGTTTGAATTCCGAGAAAACATCAGGGATTCTGATATTTCCCAGGACTGTTACATATACATTTTACATATTCGGCAATCTGCAGTACGAGGTAAATGGTTTTAGTGTTCATTAAACATCTCTACAGGAATCTTGAAACAAGATTTAGCCTCACTCTGTCTTTCCTTTTAAAATCCAAATCAAATGTATTGGTCACATACACGTGTTTATCAGATTTTATTGCGATTGTAGTGAAATGCTTGTGTTTCTAGCTCCAACAGTGCAGAAATAAGTAATAACTAACCATTTCACAACAACACACTCAATACACACAAATTTAAGTAAAGGAATGGAATTAAGAATATATAAATATTTGTACGAGCAATGTCAGTGTGGCATAGACTAAGATACAGTACAATAGAATAGAATACAGTATATACATATGAGATGGGTAATGCAAAATATGTAAACATTATTAAAGTGACTTGGGTTCAATAATTAGTGGCCAGTGATGATTTCAAGTCTATGTACAGTATATAGGGCAGCAGCCTCTAATGTGCTAGTGATTGCTATTTAACAGTCTGATGTCCTTGAAATGGTAGCTGTTTTTCAGTCTCTCGGTCCCAGCTTTGATGCACCTGTACTGACCTCACCTTCTGGATGAAAGCAGGGGTGAACAGGCAGTGGCTCAGGTGATTGTTTGTCCTTGATGATCTTTTTGACATTCCTGTGACATCGGGTGTTGTAGGTGTCCTGGAGGTCAGGTAGTTTGACCCCCGTGATGCGTTGGGCAGACCGCACCACCCTCTGGAGAGCCCTGTGGTTGCGGGCGGTGCAGTTGCTGTACCATGCAGTGATAACACCTGACAGAATGCTCTCAATTGTGTATCTGTAAAAGTTTGTGAGGGTTTTAGGTGCCATGCCAAATTTCTTTGGCCTCCTGAATTTGAAGAGGCGCTGTTGCACCTTCATCACACTGTCTGTGTGGGTGGACCATTTCAGTTTGTCAGTGATGGGTGAACAGGGAGTAAAGGAGAGGGCTGAGCATGCACCCTTGTGGGGCTTGTTAAGAATTAGCGAAGTGGAGGAGTTGTTTCCTACCTTCACCTCCTGGGTGCGGCCCATCAGGAAGTCCAGGACCCATTTACACAGGGCGGGGTTCAGACCCAGGGCCTTGATCTTAATGATGAGCTTGGAGGGTAATATGGTGTTAAATGCTGAGCCGTAGTCAATGAACAGCATTCTTACATAGGTATTCCTCTTGTCCAGATGGGATAGGGCAGTGTGCAGTGCGATGACGATTGCATTATCTGTAGATCTGTGGATCTATTGATCCTTGACTAGTCTCTCAAAGCACTTCATGATGACAGGAGTGTGTGCTATGGGGCGATAGTCATTTAGTTCAGTTACTTTCTTGGGTACAGGAACAATGGTGGCCATCTTGAAGCATGTGGGGACAGCAGACTGGGATAGGAAGCGATTGAATATGTCCATCAACACTCCAGCCAGCTGTTCTACGCATGCTATGAGGACGCGGCTAGGGATGTTGTCTGGGCTTGCAGCCTTGAGAGGGTTAACACGCTTAAATGTCTTACTCACGTCGGCCACAGAGGAGAGCTCACAGTCCTTGGTAGCGGGCCACGTCGGGGGCACTGTGTTATTCTCAAAGCGGGAGAAGAAAGTGTTTATCATGTCTGGAAGCAAGACGTCGCTGTCCACGCAATGGATTGATTTCCCTTTGTAGTCTGTGATTGTCTGTAGAACCTGCCACATACAGCTCGTGTCTGAGCCGTTGAATTGCGACTCCACTTTGTCTCTATACTGACGTTTTACCCGTTTGATTGCCTAACGGAGGGAATAAATGCACTGTTTGTATTTGGGCATATTCCCAGTCACCTTGCGATGGTAAAATGTGGTGGTTTGCGCTTTCAGTTTTACACGAATGCTGCCATCTATCAACTGTTTCGGGTTAGGGTAGGTTTTAATAGTCACTGTATATCATCCCTCAATGTATACTATAACACAACAATATTACTTAGTACTTAGATATTTATCTATTTCACTGTAGGTGTATTGTAGTCGGAAGCAAATGCTTTGCATTGCTTGTTCCTGGAGTGAAGCTCATAGTAAATGAGAGTTTAACTAAAGGTGAAGTTTTATTTTGTATCAAACTGTGTACAATTGGATTTTTTTTAAAGTATTTTTTATGGTTGATTAATGCTTGATTAAACGCCATCAAGCAGTCTGATATACCTACAAGAACTAACTTCTTTACTGTGGTGAAAGCATTTCATCACTAATATCCACACTACCTCAGGGTTTCTTCCTCAATGCAGGCAGACACATCAACAGCAGACAATGTAACTACTGCTGTACCTAACCCCCTCTCTGATAGTCAAGGAATATTTCAGACTGCTGCTATCTTCCATCAGCAAGTCAAAACCCCATTAGTTTCAGATGCTTGGGAAGCGTTGTGATATTTTATAAATTGCTACTCCAACTAAAAGGGCTAGTATTACCTATTTACTGAATTGCTGAAGGAACTTAAGCTACATTTAGCTTCAAATTTAAATTATCAAGGTAATTGGCATTTAGCCTTTTTCTCAGAATCTCCGTTCACTGGCAACAATGCCTCTGGCTCTCTCTGTCTCACTCTCCCTCAACAAATTTATACTCCAGACCAGAACCTAGAGATAAACACCTGGAGACCAAACACCAGATAAACAACCGTCTCCGTGGACAGGGGCTGATGAGGATGAAATTACTGAATAAAAAATGAGGAAAGAGGAGAAGTGCCTATTGTATGGCGGTGTAGCCAGGTTTAAACACTGCAATTGCATGCATATTATGACTACAGCTTCCGTCCCCGCAGACACTCATGAATATGTAGTGATTCTAGGTTTTGGAAAAACAAAAAAGGCGCCTCAATAATCAGGAGGCATATGTGTTATGGTTTGGAGGTTTGATTGCATTTCTGACTGATTGTACAGTCTGTCTGTGACACTCTCATACCAGAGCCTTAGTACTTGAGGATAGAACTAAGTGGTGAAAAGTAAAATGGATGTATAGCCTACATACAATACCACACAGGAGCTTGCTATCTCTTCAATTTATACTTGACAAGCAATTCAGTCAGGCAGCATTCTGTGTCTTCGCCTGCCGCATGAGGAGACTCAGACAATATAACGCAGCCCTTGGGGGCTCCCTAGTGCTCAGAGGCCCGTTCCACATTATATTTCCCTCTCCAATCAGTCATCGCCTTGTTCAATTCCCCAACTCTCTTTTAATATCCTGTAGAAGCTGTCAGCATACCCTCATGCAAGGTCTGTCTTTCTCGTTATTCTACTTTGCAATCATCGTGACCGTCTCTCCCCGGCACTCAGGAAAGAGCTGGAATGAAAAAAGATCTTATTGTAATTTCACCTGAATCTCTATTACTGGCAGAGCTGCACAACTCTCTGCCGACTACGCCACCAGGAGAAAAAAAAACCCGAAGAGCTATAAAATAATAATCTGTTGGCACATCCATATTTAAATATTATTTCATTTTAAAGTAGTTATCGGGAGAACCTATCCGTTATTAAAGGTGTTAGGCCCCCAGATGTCTGTGAATGGTTTGTTTACGTTAGCACCTATCAATGATTGGTTAACCTCTTTCATTCTGCTGGCGCAGGGGTTATAACACAGAATGTTTTTTGCCCTGTGCAACATGGTCGTATATATTTAGTTTACATGTTATAGGATCAAAGCCCTTGAGCACCCTAGTTATAAGGGTGAGAAAGCCAAGTACTGTAAGGTGTACAATAACAGGGCTATTTCATATGATATGGTTCAAAGTCAAGATCGTTGAATTTGGACATAAATCTATCTTAAGATGTGGTTGTGGTTGAAAGCAGGTGTCGGTAAATAAGTCTGTATATCTGTCTGTTTATACATTGAACTGCCTTTCTGTCTGTATTTCTGTCTAAACATATTTTTATTTATTTACAGATCAACAGACTGTGGCTCCACCTATGAGAGGATGAATGACAAAGTGGGATCTAAGACTGTGCTGAGTTACCTGTATGTCTGTCCATCCAACAAGAGAAAGGTAAGACAAACTTCAAAAGAGTGATTTTCAATAACACAAAAATGATTAAGACTTAGAAGAACTTAATTACATTTGGTTGAGTTAACTAGAACTGAATTGTTCGTTGTCCATTCTCTGCTTCCGCTATTTGTTCTTTCTGATCAAATCAAATGTTAGCTCGAAGTGAAGGTTAGACGGCAGACTGACTGTTAAAAAAATATGTTTTAGGGTTTGAATAAACGCTTTCTATCAAGCATTTACATTTGTGAGAAGCCCAAAGTTGAATGACCTTATTTAGCTTACATTGCCTTGTGCTGGCATCTTGCCTGCACTTAGGAAAGTCAATTCAAGAGTGTTACAAGCAACACTTACTCATACTGTCGTTATAGCCTCAGAACATTTTCCATGACACAACACAGAGACCAGAAAGACCTGTTAGAAATAATAAAACATATTGTTGGTGTGTAGATAAATGCTGAAGCAAAACTAATAAAATAGAAGGTGCATCTTCTCTGACCCTGTGAATGTTTTCACACTAGCTGGCCGGACTTGATGATAGTCCCTATAGTCTACTTGAATGAGGAGTATCCAGATCATTTCCCAGATACTGGGCTGACCAAGTCAAAGACACACAGGACAGATAGCAGATCTGCTAATAGGGCCTTGTCGTTTCTCTACCATGGCGATAGACTGAGGATGTTGCAGTTTGGTTCACCGCAGTTAGGGAATTACATCGTAGTAAAAGCTAGTCGTGAGACCCTAGGATGTCCGAATGCCCTCGTTAGAGCCACGCTTTGTAAACAACCGCCATTCACCTCTGACTTCAACCGACCCACATTCCTCCTAACCTTATCTCTGATCTCATTATGGATGTGCCCAACTCTCTCTTGGATAAGCTGGAACTTCTTTTTTCCTCATTGCATTCCAGTGGCAAAGCTTGGCATCTGTGTGTCTAGCGTGGGAAAATCAGGAAGACAGTTATCTCTATCTCTGTTGAGATGAGGCAGTAATGACCCTTAAATCACCATGGCAATACATTTGTGCCTTTAATGCCTCAAGGGTGTCTTTTCTCACACGTGAATATAGTATGACAATTGATTTCCACACAACAAGATTCTGTTAACGTCACTGACTATATTCTCAAGTTGCCTAAAGGAACAAATCCAGAGGCTTGACCTTTCTAAGAGCAGGTTATATATTTGAATGATGATGCTGACATTTATCTTCAAGCTTTTAAAGAAGACACCCATCATGAATTGTCCTTATGCATGTTCAGCCTTATTCCGAGGTCTTCTGCACGGTTTGACTCACAACCGCTGCTAATAATGAAGAGTAGCATTCTAGACGTATAAATATAATTAATAGACATAAAATGAATAGACAGAATTGAATTAATTATATTTCTATGGTTGTATGATTGTAGCTAGACATGTTGTTATCCCAATTCACCAGAAAGATAGATAGAACGCAATTTATCTATGTTGGACATGATTAATCTGCTGTGAGGCATCATCTTCTCCACTCCTCTCTTTGTTTGCAGTCATCAGATGGCTCGAGCTCCATCCAACATCAGGCTGCAGCCCCTCAGACAATAACTATTGCACTCTTCGCATGACAATTAGCTCGGCCGCTGGACTCCCACCGACTAGCTGATCATAAGCAGACATCACTCCTCTTTGTTCCCGGGAGACACATTGGTGATCAATTGCAAAGTGGATGTGGAGCGAAATCTTATTTACCTGCTGATTATATTTTTGATAATGTGAAAGTTTTTGATGATGATGTGAGCTGTTACGTAAGCTTCCCTCGTGGAACTTAGTGCCTGTTAAAACTGATTCAGGAACAGATCAACATGCCCATATCCATATGGACATACATAAACAATCTCTGAAAGTAAATTAATGACATCTACTGAGAGATGGGTTATACGAAGTTTTTGTCCAGTTATGTGTCAGATCTCCCCAAGGAGATGTGGGTGTGGAGTCAGGCGCAGGAGAACCGAGTTCCAAAGAAAGGGCGTTTTATTTTAACAAGCTCAAAAGGAAAACCAACAGGACTCAGTGCTATAGAAAATACACTGGAACAATCCCCACTCAGACACAGTCCAGGGAAACCCCCCCCCCCCCCCCCCGTAGAACAAGAGCGAAATAAAACGCACCCCAACCTCACTGACAGTTCAACGAAAATAATCCCGCACAAAACCCCAAAGGAAATGTGGAATTAAATACCCCCCCTAATTAACCAAAGTGAAACCAGGTGATACACAAAACAGACATAACCAAAAGAAAAGGAAAAGGGATCGGTGGCAGTTAGTAGACCGGCGACGACGACCGCAGAGCGCCGCCCGAACAGGGAGAGGACCCACCCTCGGTGGAAGTCGTGACATTATGGTATTTGTCCAATACATTTTGTAAGATAAATTATGTTTAAATATATATATATATATATATATATATATATATATATATATACATACACATACACAATGGGGAGAACAAGTATTTGAGACACTGCCGATTTTGCAGGTTTTCCCTACTTACAAAGCATGTTGAGGTCTGTAATTTTTATCATATCAACAAAAATCCAGAAAATCACATTGTATGATTTTTAAGTAATTAATTAGCATTTTATTGCATGACTTAAGTATTTGATACATCAGAAAAGCAGAACTTAATATTTGGTACAGAAACCTTTGTTTGCAATTACAGAGATCATACGTTTCCTGTAGTTCTTGACCAGGTTTGCACACACTGCAGCAGGGATTTTGGCCCACTGCTCCATACAGACCTTCTCCAGATCCTTCAGGTTTCGGGGCTGTCGCTGGGCAATACGGACTTTCAGCTCCCTCCAAAGATTTTCTATTGGGTTCAGGTCTGGAGACTGGCTTGGCCACTCCAGGACCTTGAGATGCTTCTTACGGAGCCACTCCTTAGTTGCCCTGGCTGTGTGTTTCGGGTCGTTGTCATGCTGGACAAACCAGCCACGACCCATCTTCAATGCTCTTACTGAGGGAAAGAGGTTGTTGGCCAAGACCTCGCAATACATGGCCCCATCCATCCTCCCCTCAATACGATGCAGTCGTCCTGTCCCCTTTGCAGAAAAGCATCCCCAAAGAATGGGGGGAAGGTGTTCTTGGGGTTGTACTCATCCTTCTTCTTCCTCCAAACACGGCGAGTGGAGTATAGACCAAAAAGCTATATTTTTGTCTCATCAGACCACATGACCTTCTCCCATTCCTCCTCTGGATCATCCAGATGGTCATTGGCAAACTTCAGACGGGCCTGGACATGCGCTGGCTTGAGCAGGGGGAGCTTGCGTGTGCTGCAGGATTTTAATCCATGACGGCGTAGTGTGTTACTAATGGTTTTCTTTGAGACTGTGGTCACAGCTCTCTTCAGGTCATTGACCAGGTCCTGCCGTGTAGTTATGGGCTGATCCCTCACCTTCCTCATGATCATTGATGCCCCACGAGGTGAGATCTTGCATGGAGCCCCAGACCGAGGGTGATTGACCGTCATCTTGAACTTCTTCCATTTTCTAATAATTGCGCCAACAGTTGTTGCCTTCTCACCAAGCTGCTTGCCTATTGTCCTGTAGCCCATCCCAGCCTTGTGCAGGTCTACAATTTTATCCCTGATGTCCTTACACACCTCTTTGGTCTTGGCTCTTGTGGAGAGGTTGGAGTCTGTTTGATTGAGTGTGTGGACAGGTGTCTTTTATACAGGTAACGAGTTCAAACAGGTGCAGTTAATACAGGTAATGAGTGGAGAGCAGGAGGGCTTCTTAAAGAAAACTAACAGGCCTGTGAGAGCTGGAATTCTTACTAGTTGGTAGGTGATCAAATACTTATGTCGTGCAATAAAATGCAAATGAATTACTTAAAAATCATACAATGTGATTTTCTGGATTTTTGTTGATATGTTAAAAATTACAGACCTCTACATGCTTTGTAAGTAGGGAAAACCTGCAAAATCGGCAGTGTCTCAAATACTTGTTCTCCCCACTGTATATTGTATATTATTTTTTTAATAAATTATGTTTATTCTTGAATATGTCGCATGGCAAATAATATTTACCATGCAGGAAATTAAATCAGGGTGGTTAAAGATGAATCATTTTTGGCAGTTAATTAATACATTTCTAGACTTATCCAATTCCTTTTATTGTCAACATTTAAAGGGTATGTTATGCCTTCCAGTAAATGCAACAGTGATATAGGGGATATACAGAGTACAGCTATACACACAGCTATACAACAAGCCCTCAATAGAGATATGTCTTAATATGAAATGTATTACCGTAAACAGAAAGGAAGTATGGTTTGAAAAGGACTCACCTAAAATTGATTAGAGAGTTGAGAAACATTCAGTGTCTCCTTGTTCAGTGGTGAAGAAACACTGATCCACGCAGAACCTTCAATGACTTGTAGCATTTGTGCTTTCCCCTCTTAAGTGGCGAGAGAGAGAAGGGGTCAGACAGAAGAATCAAAAATGCAAGGTGAAATGCAATTTCCACTCATAATAAACGCTGTCACTTAATACAATATTATGGAAAATGATTAGACCTGATGTTAGAAACTATAAATTACATGTGACAAGGCCCTGAGACACTGGGATAAATAGAGGGGGCCCTTCGAGGTCCCTCGTCCCTCAATGAGGGCAATGAATGGCAAAATTGGAAGGTCAGGCAAATAACAAAAAAAATCTAAGGAACATTTCAAAAAAGAGAGAAAAACTGGCACAGAATCCGCAGTCTATTTATTGACTTTAATGAAAAACTATTTATCTAAATCACCACAAGATAGGATTCCTAGTTAAATCTGGAGAAAGAGGAGTGGGGAGGATTCCTAGTTAAAGCTGTTGAAAGGGGGTGGTATTTTTGTCAGAGACAAATGTAATGCTGTTTTTACAATTCAAATCTGATGCAGGGAAAGAAAACAGTTGTTTGTGCTGTGACACTATCCAAGTCACGCTTTTCCCTTCTCCTTCTTCTGTCTGGGTTTAGTGGTTTATTATTAAAGCCAGGTGTCATGTTCATGTCTTATTGCATTACATCACAAAGAGAAAGCCTATCTGAGCTATGTATGTCTTATTAATCAACATGTCTATGGATTCATTTGAGAAAAAAGGCCCTGGTTCTACATAGTGGAAATGCATTTTTAGGGATATTTCTGTGTTTTGACAGTAATGAACTGTAATGAAAATGTCTGTTTTACTTCCCCCACAAATACATTATATGATACCAAGATATAGATACAATGTAGTATTTAATATTATATATCATACAGGCTTCCAAACAAAGGGCTTTATCGTAATTAAGTTGTATCAACATTGGGTACTTTCACAGTATCTTTGGTTATAAAGTATGAAAATCTACTCTATTTTGCATAATTGTAATTAATATGTATATTTGCATTGCTTTTATTGTTTTAGTTTTACAGATCTTGCTCTGTTATTACTTTCTCAAGTGGCTAATTTCTAACAAATATGCAACAAAACATTTACATTTTCACTGAATTCATGACGAAATGAAAGTAGAGACTGTATAATTCCTAGCATGGAATTACAATTCCCGCCATTGTGGTAACATAGAGCATTCCACAAAGACATTATTCTTTATTGCACAAGTATTTGTTTTTTTCTCATCACAGATGTAGATATTGTTCAAAACAAATTGCAAATTGCCTAGACATGTAGTCACGCATGGTAAACACAGAGGTGTGGCGCTTGCACCAAAGTGCAGACCTGAGCTCACTGGAGGAGGCCAAAAAACCATGGCGATAGAGGCACATTTGTAAAATGAAGTCCAATACAAAGTGAAGGTGTAGCGCTAGCAGCAACTTGATGAATGCCAAGCACTAGACCTGGAGTGCTGACATGGTGACCCCTTCACTCACTCTCTTTCTTTCTTACTCCTCTGTATCACTATCTCTCTCTCTCTCTCTCCTTCTTTCTCTCTCAATCTTCCCCTCAATCTCTACTCATAACTTCCCTCTCTATTTTTCTCGATTCCTCTCCATCTCCTCCCTCTCTCACCCTCACCCTCACCCCTCTTCTCTCTCTCAATCCCACCCCCTCTCTCTCTCTTCCAGATAATGGTGCTGACAGACCATGAGTTTGAGAGCAGTGTGCTCATCAGCTCGGATGAAGGAGCGAGCTATCAGAAATACCGCCTCAGCTTCTACATCCTAATCCTTCTGTTCCATCCAACACAGGACTGGGCTCTAGCCTACAGCCACGACCAGAAGGTGAGCGCCATGTCATTTTTTCACTGCAGTTGATTGTTTGATACAGTACACTTTGGATTTGGAACTGTGATACACAGTCGGATAAAGCTCCAAGCTGTTGATGTTTTATATTTGTTGATCCCGGTTCCAAAGGCGCTGTAATGTTTTATTGAATATTCTTCTGTAGTCTTAAATGGTTTATTTACCTTCTTGAAGTTTTAATTAGAATATTGATTGTTGTTATCTGTTTGATGGTACTTTAGTTAGACATTACCCCATGCTGTGGAAAGCTCTGTACCCTCGTTTCACACAGAGGTCACATCCTTTATAACCCCCTGTGAAGAAGACTTAACACTATGTTCATTGAATATGACCTAGCTACCAAGATGGCTATCACAACAGGGGAGAATGGTTAAGTTGGAGGAGGGAGGAGACATATCAGTCATAATGAAAAGTGTGGATTCAGAGGTTGTCACTATGGGGAGGTCCTAATGAAAAAATAGTTTCTACACAGTCACTTTGATCAGATGCAATTTTACAGTTTTCATTTGCTGAGCTTTCGGTCTGTGATGACCTACTTTGGAGAATGCGGACTATAAGAGTTTGTAACACAAACTTTTGGGCTGTTTAATGAACCCTATAGATGTTGGTGGTATTTTATTCCTTTAAAAGGATGGGCCTTTGTGGACATGGAACACTCTCAGAAGACATACCTTTGTGGACATGGAACACTCTCAGAAGACAAACCTTTGTGGACATGGAACACTCTCAGAAGACATACCTTTGTGGACATGGAACACTCTCAGAAGACATACCTTTGTGGACATGGAACACTCTTACCTTTGTGGAACACTCTCAGAAGACATACCTTTGTGGACATGGAACACTCTCAGAAGACGAACCTTTGTGGACATGGAACACTTTTTGTGGACATGGAACACTCTCAGAAGACAAACCTTTGTGGACATGGAACACTCTCAGAAGACATACCTTTGTGGACATGGAACACTCTCAGAAGACAAACCTTTGTGGAGATGGAACACTCTCAGAAGACATACCTTTGTGGACATGGAACACTCTCAGAAGACAAACCTTTGTGGACATGGAACACTCTCAGAAGACATACCTTTGTGGACATGGAACACTCTCAGAAGACATACCTTTGTGGACATGGAACACTCTCAGAAGACATACCTTTGTGGACATGGAACACTCTCAGAAGACATACCTTTGTGGACATGGAACACTCTCAGAAGACAAACCTTTGTGGAGATGGAACACTCTCAGAAGACAAACCTTTGTGGACATGGAACACTCTCAGAAGACATACCTTTGTGGACATGGAACACTCTCAGAAGACATACCTTTGTGGACATGGAACACTCTCAGAAGACATACCTTTGTGGACATGGAACACTCTCAGACAACATACCTTTGTGGACATTATCAGACAACATACCTTTGTGGACATTAAACTCTCTCAGACAACATACCCTTGTGGACATTAAACTCTCTCAGAAGACATACATTTGTGAACATGGAACACTCTTAGACAACATACGTACAGTTCTGATGAAACGATTCCTTAAGCACTGATGCAATGTGGAATCCAATGGTGATTAGTAAATTAGATAATGAAGTATATTTAGTTGGGAGTCATTACAAGTGCAACTTTAAAACAGTCTGTTCTGTACTGATAACATATTGAGTTTTTCTATATTCAAACAGCTGTGTCTCAAGCTTTGTCAGATCACTTTATTACTTGTCTTCAGTCTTTTTGTATTCAATGCAGGTCAATCTCTGTCTCTTTACTATATGTCTGGAGTATACTGTTCTATTCCGAGTTCTAGAACTCTGGGTGACCTGTCTTGACTCTTATCTCAGAACGTGTGCTCAGTGTGAAGACATGATTACTATGGATGTAGCTCTTCCTCGCTCTCTTTGACTAAGGGCAATACAATTAAGAGCGTCTGTGACACGTCTCAAAAAGTATGATGGTGGAAAGTATGTAAACAACTCAACTTAATATACCTTTTTTTCTTGTTCTTCTGTGTTCATCTGGGTCTTTACAACTGTTCAAGTCTCCTAATTGACTTCAGTATTAGAGCTGCTTGTCTTATAAATCTTTTGACAAGAGCTGTTATGCTAGACAGCGTCAGGCCCGGGTTGTTTAGTGCAGTTCAGTTATTCATGTAACACCCTCCCTGCCGTTAGATTCAAAGAGAGAAAGCAAAGATGATATTTTTCTGAATGTGTTTATAGTCTGAGATGTATTGGGTTGGGTTAGTTGGGAAGCTAGTGGTGGAAGTCTGAAGGGAGAAGTGAATATGAACCTTGAAAACGGTCCCCTCGACTCAAGTTGTATTTCATTCTTAACATATTGCATCCCGGCTCACACACCTCGTTGGCCCTGTGAGACAAGGCCTTGGATCCCTAATGGACTGTGTAAAGGATATGTTCATTAAAACGTTAACTTGGTGGAAAGTTGAGATCAAGTTTTCAGGACACATTGAAGTTACTGTGGTCACTTGGGAATATGTGGTTTTGATTTCATTATTTATTTAGAAGTGTTAATAAGAGCAGACAATTCACTTCAGAAAAAGCTGCTAGTGTAGATAAAAAATGTGCTAATGTCATTTTATCTATTGATAGATACATTTATGTATCTATTGCCAGTCTATGACAAAACCTAACAATATCTATCCTGTTTAAGTTCAACCTTAGTTCCCTCAGCACCAGTCTTTTAATACAAGTGTTCTCTGTGTTTAATACCCTTATACCCTGTTTGCGTATATCAAGAGTAGAACCCCAGGTGTCTGACATTACTTTGTTTTCCCCAAATAATGTTCCTGTCAGCCCCCTGTAGTCTCCCACTCAGACACACAATGTCAGATGAAGAACGTCAGTCTACCGCATTCTGTACAACAACCAAATCAGATAGTTGACATGTTGGAGATGCATTTATTCAAACTTCCTTTCAACCTTTGAAAAAAGTGATTAAAAAAACTTTACACTTCAGATGTATCAACAGAAACAAGTCACATTTCTTCACACAGTCAAACGAGCTCACAGTATCCAACATCACCTGAGTCACTCACCTGCATACACTATTTGCAGCCTAGTCACCCAGCACCACAATTACATTGCGGGCAGCCCAACACACTGCCTAAGCCCCATTTTAATTGAATGCCAAACAACTCATTATGTGGTTATTCGTAATACCTGCCACTGGGGGAAACAATCAGTATTGCCAGACAGTGCCGCAAGAATAAAACGTCAGAGTTTCTCAGGTATTTTTGTGACTTCTCCAGTCTCTGACTCACTTGCTCTGCAGTGCATATTGGGATTTGATTGATCCCTTGTCTGCATTAGGTTGTTGCCTGTTACAGATAGCAGGATTACTGTCATTAGTCAAGTGGGGGAATGATGGCTCAGAGCCCAATAGATTATAATACAATAGACTATAACCAAAGGGTTTTGTGGAGGGGGGTCTTCCTGCTGAGAATAAAGCTGGAGAAGGTATTGTGGAGGGGGTCTTCCTGGTGAGGATAAAGCTGGAGAAGGTATTGTGGAGGGAGGTCTTCCTGGTGAGGATAAAGCTGGAGAAGGTGTTGTGGAGGGAGGTCTTCCTGGTGAGGATAAAGCTGGAGAAGGTGTTGTGGAGGGAGGTCTTCCTGATGAGGATAAAGCTGGAGAAGGTGTTGTGGAGGGAGGTCTTCCTAGTGAGGATAAAGCTGGAGAAGGTATTGCGGAGGGGGGTCTTCCTGGTGAGGATAAAGCTGGAGAAGGTGTTGTGGAGGGGGGTCTTCTTGCTCAGGATAAAGCTGGAGAAGGTGTTGTGGAGGGAGGTCTTCCTGCTGAGGATAAAGCTGGAGAAGGTGTTGTGGAGGGAGGTCTTCCTGGTGAGGATAAAGCTGGAGAAGGTGTTGTGGAGGGGAGTCTTCCTGCTGAGGATAAAGCTGGAGAAGGTGTTGTGAGGGGGGTCTTCCTGCTGAGGATAAAGCTGGAGAACGTGTTGTGGGGGGGGGGGGGGTATTCCTGCTGAGGATAAAGCTGGAGAATGTATTTTGGAGGGGGGTCTTCCTGCTGAGGATAAAGCTGGAGAAGGTATTTTGGAGTGGGGTCTTCCTGGTCTGGATACAGCTGGAGAAGGTGTTGTGGAGGGAGGTCTTCCTGCTGAGGATAAAGCTGGAGAAGGTGTTGTGGAGGGGGGTCTTCCTGGTGCGCATAAAGCTGGAGAAGGTGTTGTGGAGGGGGGTCTTCCTGCTGAGGATAAAGCTGGAGAAGGTGTTGTGGAGGGGGGCCTTCCTGCTGAGGATAAAGCTGGAGAAGTTGTTGTCGAGGAGGGTCCTCCTGCTGAGGATAAAGCTGGATAAGTTGTTGTGGAGGGGGGTCTTCCTGCTGAGGATAAAGCTGGATAAGTTGTTGTGGAGGGGGGTCTTCCTGCTGAGAATAAAGCTGGAGAAGGTGTTGTGGAGGGGAGTCTTCCTGCTGAGGATAAAGCCGGAGAAGGTGGTTTTTTGGAGGATGTACAGTATATGTAGCTTTAGGGATGCAATCGCACAAACACACATGGGTTCACAGACACACACACTAATACACACACACACCTGTTCGACAAACATACCAAAGCTGAATGCATGCATACATACACATAACCACAAAACTTAGACAGAGAAGAGTAAACTAGAAAGCACAGGCCTGGTGGAACTCAAACTCAATAGGATGCAGTTTTGGCAGCGCTGGCACAATGATGCAGAGAGAACAGGGGACTGAAATCAAAGGGAAATTATGGATACAGCGTGGAGAGATAGAGCGGGAACAGAGGGGAGTTACTCTTTTAACAGAATAGCAGATATACATTGTCACAACAGCAGATGGATGGAGGTGTGCTGTTAAATAGCCAATGTGCTAACAACAAGGTAACAGATTGTAGCGTGTGTGAGAAACTTGCCATACACCTGTGTTCCTTTGGTGATATTGTGGATGTGTGACATCTTTTTGGTTTCTCAGCATGTCGGCCTATTTATATTGAGTGCAAAGCCCCAGTTGATGGACTGCCACTTCCATTCAATCCACAGGTTGTCAATGGGGTTCCAGTCTGGAGACAGAGGTTTATTGCAAAATCTTGATTTTGTGGTCAAATAACCATTTCTTTATGGATGTTCATGTGGGCTTGGAGTTATTATCTTGTTGGAAGATCCACTTGCGGCCAAGTTTCAGCCTCCAGAGGCAGAGGCAAACATGTTTTTTGCTAAAATGCCCTTGTACTGGGTAAAGTTCATGATGCCGTTGACTGTGCCCCAGGACAAGTGGAAGCCAAATATCACCATAGCATCAAAGATCCACCACAATATTTTACAGTAAGCATGGGGTTCTGCTCTTCATATGGATATTTCTTTAGACACCAAACCTACTACTTGTGTACGTGGCCAAAGAGCTTTCTTTTCATGTCAACCAACAAATGTAAATGCCTAGAGATGGCTAAATGGCATTGGCACCTGAATTAGACCCTGTGATACGGTCAGATGGCATGAAAATAGAGCTCGTTGGCCATGCATAATTACTTTTTTTGTTTATTTTTTTATTTCATACTGTATTTTTTGCTCATCTTCGTCAAAGGTGCCTGTATGTATGACATCCTTTTGTCTTTTTAGGATGGGCAGCTTCTGTATTGCATTCCAAGCCCCAGTTGCAAGGCTAAGTCAGGCTACATTCACACAGATACTGGGTTTTTGAGCATTGGGTTATGTCTTATGACTAGCCCTCCTTGCTGTTGGTGAAGACCACACGTCCACAGGGTGTATTTAGAACTCCTATCCACTCACCTGAAGGCTTTGATGTTTCAGAGGCATCATAACCTTTATGTGGAGGAGCTGTCAGTTTATTGGTATTCGTCTGTCAAGTCGTGTGTGTGTGTGTGTGTGTGTGTGTGTGTGTGTGTGTGTGTGTGTGTGTGTGTGTGTGTGTGTGTGTGTGTGTGTGTGTGTGTGTGTGTGTGTGTGTGTGTGTGTGACAAGGGAGTGGGATTGGGAGTGGGAGTGAAGATTATGAATTAAAGACTGGGGGAAAAGGGAGATTGATGTTGATTAAAGGATGGTTGAAATTATATTACAGTTTTTCTCAGTTGCTTTGGCTCAATCGCTTTGGCTCAATTATATATATATATTTTTTTTTAAACAATAAGTTCCTAACTTTGAACAATTAGTTTCTTGTCCACACCAGATTTTAATTTCTTATTAATTTAAGCAAATTGCACAGGTTTTGGCACGTGTGCAAAAGAGTAAGTACAATTGTGTACAATTTGCCCAATAACTACATGCACATGGCTTGCTGATGAAAACTGACGAGGTGATTCTCAGTGAAACTGTCATACTCTTCACAACTTCTAAACATTCTTTCATTGTGTGAGCCGTCACATGCAAAATGATCCATTCAATGATCAAAATCTGTCAGGCATACAGTGGGGCAAAAAAGTATTTAGTCAGCCACCAATTGTGCAAGTTCTCCCACTTAAAAAGACGAGAGGCCTGTAATTTTCATCATAGGTACACTTCAACTATGACAGACAAAATGAGAAAAAAAATACTGAAAATCACAATGTAGGATTTTTAATGAATTTATTTGCAAATGATGGTGGAAAATAAGTATTTGGTCACCTACAAACAAGCACCTCTGTCCTCCACTCGTTACCTGTATTAATGGCACCTGTTTGAAATTGTTATCAGTATAAAAGACCACAACCTCAAACAGTCACACTCCAAACTCCACTATCGCCAAGACCAAAGAGCTGTGAAAGGACACCAGAAACAAAACTGTAGACCTGCACCAGGCTGGGAAGACTGAATCTGCAATAGGTAAGCAGCTTGGTTTGAAGAAATCAACTGTGGGAGCAATTATTAGGAAATGGAAGACATACAAGACCACTGATAATCTCCCTCGATCTGGGGCTAAAGCACCTTATACTACCCACCACTGCGACCTGTATGCTCTAGTCGGCTGGCCCTCGCTACATATTCGTCGCCAGACCCACTGGCTCCAGGTCATCTACAAGTCCATGCTAGGTAAAGCTCCGCCTTATCTCAGTTCACTGGTTACGATTGCAACACCCACCCGTAGCACGCGCTCCAGCAGGTGTATCTCACTGATCATCCCTAAAGCCAACACCTCATTTGGCCGCCTTTCGTTCCAGTTCTCTGCTGCCTATGACTGGAACGAATTGCAAAAATTGCTGAAGCTGGAGACTTTTATCTCCCTCACCAACTTCAAACATCTGCTATCTGAGCAGCTAACCGATCGCTGCAGCTGTACATGGTCTATCGGTAAATAGCCCACCCAGTTTTACCTACCTCATCCCCATACTGTTTATATTTATGCTTTATCTTGGCCAGGTCGCAGTTGTAAATGAGAACTTGTTCTCAACTAGCCTTCCTGGTTAAATAAAGGTTAAATAAAAAAAATAAAAATAAAAATATATATATATATATATATTGTACAGGGAGTTTTACTGTACTTCAATGATGCCTGTATGTACTTCTTGAAGTTGTAGATAACATTTCTGATTCTAGAATAGGCTATGTAAAACAAACTTTATATTTATTTTCTGTGTTACTATATAGAGAATAACGGAACTGGAAAGACGTGAAATGACCCACATTCTTGTTTTTGTGGAGGAGGCTGGGTTCCATCTGGCCAAAGGCAGGAGGCGTGGCCCGCAATCTCATTGGACACCGAGTCACAATTGGCACACCAGGCCAACGTGGGGGCAACATTACAATATGTGTTGCCATTTTGAGAATGGTGTGAGCACACATTCCTCACTTTGGGCCCTGTAACACCCAAATTCTCCTGGCCTTCCTAAATACACTTTACAGAGATCTAATACCAGAACACGAACAAGGTTTTTTAAGACCAGATTTGCCAAATTATGTAATTGTGTGGGATAATGTCAGCTTCCAGCGAACTAACATTGTTAGGAAAAGGTTTGCTGTGCATGAAAGGATAACAATGGAGTTCCTTCCACCATCCTCCCCATTCCTGAATCCGATAGAAGAGTTTGTTTCAGCATGGAGGTGGAAAGTATATGACTATCGGGCACAAGATCAATGTCTCTGTTAGATGCCATGAATGCTGCTTGTGAGGACATCACAGGCGATCATAGCAGGGGATGGTTGCGCCACGCAAGTAGATTTCCCCCCTGGTGCATCACAAGGGAAAACATCAGATGTGATGTTGACGAAAGTCTCTCGCCAGACAAACAAGAGCGACAGGATGTCCACCAAGAAGATGGGAACTTTTAGTGTTACGTACTGTGAGGAGGTACAATTTATTGTTTTTAACAGAACAACCGCAGGTTTTCTGTTGTGTTTTAAATTTTTTTAGCGTGGATGCCAAATTGGATGCCAAATTGTCTGTTCACTATACATTACTTTATATATAAAAATGGACATGCAAGTGTGAATTTTCTGTTTACATGCTACAAAAATTAATTTACTATATACATACAAATGTGCATATCCTTTTTCTGTGTACTACAGTATTGTACAGTATTGACTATTCCCAGTAAACTTTAACCTACTGTTGATATCGGTATCTAAAAAGCTCAGTGTGATACAATAGCATTCAGCTAGACAAAATGTACATTCTTGTATAGTACAGTAAGCAGTCAGTGTCAACTATAAAGTAGAACAAAACTGAAATGTTTTATGTAACAAACTGCAGTGGTGAAAAAACAACAAAACATTTTGACCAGTACGGCTCACACAATGACAAAAAAAACGTTTCATTTTGGTGGCATTAGCCAATTTACTGACACAATAACTAGGTTTTGAAGCATGAATGAAATGTTTTGGGTGAGTTACTACATTTTGCAGACATGCAATAGAGTTGTAAAGTCCCATTAAACAGTTGTGACAATTGCACTTACAGTTTAGAGAAAGTTAAGACTGTTTCAAAAAATTTGCCAAAGTGATTGAGAAACTGTAAACAAAGCATTTATTTCAGTTAGAGGTGTTCTTTATTTTACTTCTGTTATTTGTTGCTTGCAGTGGAGGAGCTGATGTCAGTTGATCGGTTTTGACAATTTGTTTTGAAACAGGGCCTCCAGAATATATTCACTTCCTTCTCTCAGTTATTGGCCCATATTACAGTGACAGTGATGGAGAAAACGTGGTTTGCACACGTCTCTTCTGTGAGCTGGCACTGAAGGTGATCTGACACTTTATTACACCTCTCCCACTCCCTCTCTTGTTTCTCCCTGTCCCTGCCTTTTGAATCCCCCTCTTCTCGTCCGCCGCAGACAGAAGTCAGAGTGTGTATCCCAGTATCTCGGCCAGGTACAAGGCTGACATTTAACTTTTCAAATAGGATCAGCTGGGTATCAGTGCCAGAGCTGCCAACCTCCCATCATTATTCTGTGGGGAATAATAGTCGACATGATGGATTCTGCCTCTTGCTGAACCTCGCCTCTTAACTACAATCCAACAGCCTCGGTCTGTGGCCGGCTCTACTTTCATATGTTGCTAACATAACCCGCTCTGCGTTTTTTTCTTGTTTATTAGTATGATAAAGTCTCCCTCTGAGGGAGAGCGATAGTGAAAGGGGCAGCCATTTGAATCCATTAGTGTTTATGGTCGTTTGAAGATGCCAGACAACGGTATTGGTTTCCTCATCTGTTAGAAATAGGGGATTATCAAAGCAGCTTCCTCCTTCAGTTAGAAATAGGGGATTATCAAAGCATCTTCCTCTTTCAGTGGAATGTTGATGTGGACGGGAGTTGGTCTATTCTGGAGTTGGTCTATTCTGGAGTTGGTCTATACTGGAGTTGGTCTATTCTGTAGTTGGTCTATACTGGAGTTGGTCTATACTGGAGTTGGTCTATACTGGTGTTGGGCAATACTGGAGTTGGACTATACTGGGGTTGGACTATTCTGCAGTTAGTCTATACTGGTGTTGGGCAATACTGGAGTTGGACTATACTGGGGTTGGACTATTCTGCAGGTAGTCTATACTGGAGTTGGTCTATACTGGAGTTGGTCTATACTGGAGTTGGTCTATACTGGAGTTGATCTATTCTGGAGTTGGTCTATTCTGGGGTTGGACTATTCTGCAGTTAGTCTATACTGGTGTTGGGCAATACTGGAGTTGGACTATACTGGGGTTGGACTATTCTGCAGGTAGTCTATACTGGAGTTGGTCTATACTGGAGTTGGTCTATACTGGAGTTGGATTATACTGGTGTTGGGCAATACTGGTGTTGGACTATACTGGGGTTGGACTATACTGGGGTTGGACTATACTGCAGTTGGACTATACTGGGGTTGGACTATACTGCAGTTAGTCTATACTGGAGTTGGATCATACTGGAGTTGGACCATACTGGAGTTGGACCATACTGGAGTTGGTCTATACTGGAGTTGGACATACTGAAGTTGGATTATATTGAGGTTGGACTATACTGGAGATGGTCTATGTTGGAGTTTGACTATACTTTGTCGATACAGAATACTATACTTTGTAGCAGTAACGCAGGGTTGGTCTGTGCTAAAACTTCCAATCAGATACTGCGATTCTGCCTCATGGACTGTAGATTTGGACAGCAAGACAAATTGAACCAGCAAAGCTGTACTCTACATTATTGATTTTACTTTTATAGAGCATCAATTCCAGTATATCTAACCTGTAGAGTTATACTACACACCTGGTTGTAATTCTCTACCTTTCCAATGACATTAATAACCAAACACAATCAAACGCCCAGACAATGCTTATTCATTAGCATTTTCATTCTCTCTCAGCTGCAATTCCTTTCCCACACACAGTGGGGCAAAAAAGTATTTAGTCAGCCACCAATTGTGCAAGTTCTCCCACTTAAAAAGATGAGAGAGGACTGTAATTTTCAACATAGGTACACTTCAACTATGACAGACAAAATGATTTTTTTTAAATCCAGAAAATCACATTTTAGGCTTTTTAATGAATTTATTTGTAAATTATGGTGTAAAATAAGTATTTGGTCAATAACAAAAGTTGATCTCAATACTTTGTTATATACCCTTTGTTGGCAATGACAGAGGTCAAATGTTTTCTGTAAGTCTTCACAAAATTTTCACACACTGTTGCTGGTATTTTGGCCCATTCCTCCATGCAGATCTCCTCTAGAGCAGTGATGTTTTGGGGCTGTTGCTGGGCATCACGGACTTTCAACTCCCTCCAAAGATTTTCTATTCAGTGCCAGTTTTATTTGGACTTGGGGAATCTTCGATGCCCTTGAGGTTTAGAACCTACAGTATTTGTTTAACGTGGCCGGAGATTGGCTCTTTAGGACAACATTTAATGTACTAATTGGAAAGTCATTGCACCAATAGTGCGGTGGAAGGACCAAAGATGTGTTCACCCCAAAAAAATGCTCGCCCCGTCCACTCCCCCACATTTCCCCTAATGATCGTAACCTGCCCAGGAGCCTATAAATCGTGAACAGTAGTGAAACTAAGTGTCTCATCATTATGTGGTCTCCACCTTTCCTCTCTCAGAGAAAATCTACCATATGTCTTGAGAATTAGGGGCACAATCTCTTTTCCGTAAGCTTTTTATATATATATTTTTTTACTAATGACATCCTTGTGCCATTTTGTGGTCTTTGGCGTAAGGGGGAAAATTGAATTATGGTGACTGAAGTTGGATGGGCCCATTTTAGGTTGTGGTATAATGCTGTTGCTGTTAGTTCATTCACTATGTGTTAGGCAGTCCCATTGGAGGTCCATGGCAAGATGGTTGTCACGTTAACCACTGCATGTGCATTCATAACATACCTGTAGGGGTTTTAACATGCTCATCGTGCCACCACGGAGACATAAACCAATATGTCTATATATAAAAATATATAGTCCCAAGCTTATTGTAAAGCTGAACTCCCCATAAGGTGAAACAGTGCCACTGTTCCTCCCAGCACATGTTATTGCTTTTGTTTAGTTGAAGTAACTTAGGAGATGAACATCCAGCATCGCAGTAAAAATAAATCACAGTACATACTCTCCTGTTCTATTGTGCGTGCAAAACAAAACCGTACTCATTGTTTGAAGTAACTTTGATGTTGTAACATTGCAGATGGACATGGCAGTTTCATCATTAAGGATTCCAGCTTTAAATGCAAACCTATTGTTTAGTAGTAATCTACCATACAAAATGCTATATAGCAACATCACCCTTTCAATATGGCATATTCCATGTACTCTTATGTTTAGTATTGTATTGAGCATGGAAACAAACATTGTAGATAATGTTGACAATATGTCACAGTACAGCCTACCTTGTAGTATACTTATTTGTGTGATGCAGGTCATTGTTGGAAGGAAATATCCTCTGAAACCCAGCAGGATATGACATATTGTTAAACTGTACAGTACACTTACCAAGCAAGGTGACCTGGAAGTATAAGAATAGTGATTTTAAGAAACATCAGGGTGCGTTTTGGATGGGGAGCAAATTAATATCATGGGGGCTGAATAATGAAAGAGGGAACACCCCGAAATGTACTTTTTGTTTCTCATCCTGAGTAGAGTGATGGATCGACCCCTATCCCCCCCTTTTACCATCGTCTTTCTGTTATTCAGATAAAGTCATGAACAGGAGTTGAGTGCGGCCCAGAGCAAACCATACTCATCAGGGGCATGTGAAAATGGCAGGGGTTATAGTTTGTCTTCTTCTGGTTTCACAGGGATCATACTAAACAGGTGCGGCCCACATCTGGATAAACCCGCGTCAGTCTGTCAGGGTCTTAGGATTTGAAGGTATTATCCGTCTGGATGAGAGAGGCAGGCTGGGAAATGAGAAAATAACACTCTGACTGTTGAGAAAAATGGGCACATAACTTTTGTGGCAGAACTAAGTTGTGTTGCGAGGAGGCTCAGGGAGAGGTAAAATGTTGCTAATCGCTAATGTGTTATATCATAAAAATCACATATACGGTTGTTCTCTTGACACTTTCTACCTCATTAACCCTGTCGATTAGGTTTCTCCAACATTTGTCACTTGCCATTGTTTTTTATTTTCAAAACACACAGGCACCAAATAAATGTGACGAATGTTGGCTGTTGGCGCTTCGCTTGCTAGCAGAACAAATCATTTTTCTCCATTCCCTTCTCCCAGGGGGGCAGCTACCAAAAAACAAATCAGGAAATGGTAGGAATCAGCCTTGTTGATCGTGCCACACAGTCCCTCCAGTCCTTCTATAAGAAAACATTGCTTGAATTAATCCACCCTAATGATGAAAATTGTATGCGGTTAAATATATTCCACACAGAATCGTATCGCCACTAAACGTTAGCCCAAATGCAACGGGGGACATCCATCTCCATAAAGTATGCAGAGCGAGAAAATAAATAGAAAAAATACATTATTCAGGATTTTCTGTCCTCATTTGCATTACATTGACTCTATAAAAATGAATTAGCATTTCCAATTCTGTGGTAATAATAGTAATATGTGGGATATTGCCTTTCTGTGGATGGGTTTCAGCTCTGGTCGTTGGAGGAGTCTCCTTCAGATAAGCTGGTTTAAATCAATCCTTGTCTAATAGGAGTCAGTGAATTTATAAATCCCAGAGTGCTTTCGCTTACAGGATCTCTTGTCATTGTAATACTGATTCTTCTTTCTAAAACCTCCCGTTTCTGACATCAACAATTCTTAAATAGATGTACTGTAATACAGAGAGAGAGAGACAGAGAGAGAGCAGTAAACCAATTTTCTGATTTAAGAGCTTGTGTTGTGTTAGCAGTAGAAATATCTGCCCCGTATGTGTGTTCCCAGACCTGTAGCCAGGAAGTAAAAGTTTAGTATCCAACCGTAGTTGGATTAGATAATATGGTGCAGACTCTGCAATGGAACACACTGTATGACAAAATGGCTTCCTTACGTCAGCAGTTTCACTCCTCCATATAAACTGATCCTAAAAAGTTAAGGTTGATCTTGAGTCAAAATGGCCTCCCCAGTCTCCACCACTGCAGTGCATAGGCCCACTTTGTCATAATGTGACCAGCAAAGTGCTGTGGAGTCAGATCCAAAAATGGTTCCTCCAAATTAAAAACACACTCCTGTCTATTAATTTAACAGTATGTGCTGATCTACATCCTAAATGTCCTCCACCACCAACACAGTGCCTCCCTTCTCCCACCCACCTTAGACCTGGATGCGACCCTGCAAGGTATTGCTGGTCCAGACACAAAATGGCTGCTCCTTCTCCTCTTCCACTATGGTGCATTTATCGGCTCAATACCCCTCCAGATGGCAGGTCTTGTCACGTTCTGACCTTAGTTCCTTTATTTTGTCTTTGTTTTAGTATGGTCAGGGCGTGAGTTGGGGTGGGCAGTCTATGTTTGTTTTTCTATGTTGGTTTCTGTGTTTGGCCTGGTATGGTTCTCAATCAGAGGCAGGTGTCGTTAGTTGTCTCTGATTGAGAATCATACTTAGGTATTCTTTTTCCACCTGTGGTTCGTGGGTGTTTATTTTCTGTGCTGTGTTTTGTTGCACCGTTCAGGACTGTTCGTTTGTCGTGTATTGTTTTTCTGTTTCAAGACTCTTCTTTATTAAATTACAATGAATACTTACCACGCTGCGCATTGGTCCTCCGATCCTTCTCGCTACTCCTCCTCAGAAGAGGAGGACGGGATCCATTACAGGTCTCTTTATCCAACTGTGGTTGTATTATATAATGTGGTGCAGACTCTGCAATGGACCCCAACGTATGACAACATGGCTTCCTTACATCAGCAGTTTCACTCCTCCGCATAATCTGATCCTCGAAGGTGATGTTGATCTTGAGTCACCACCAACCTTAGATCTGGATGCGACACTGCAAAGTATTGCTGAGTCGGAGACAAAATGGATGCTTCTCCTCCTCCTTTCCCTCCTTTTCCTCCTCCTCCTCCACTGAGGTGCATTTCACAACTCAATGTCCCTCCAGATGGCAGGTATCTTTAGTGCTCAGCCCAAATGTCAGCTGAAGCTGCACCAGGTCGGCTCCCCTTGCAGTTGACTGGACCCAGTAGGTCCTCTCAGGACACCTTTAATGGGCTTTAATTTGAAACACACTGTCATGACAATGCAGACCTCCATTTTGCCTTTAACAATGGACTAATAACTGCCCATATTGCCTTTAGCAGTGAACTAATAGTGTCATTTTCTCTGCATTTACCTCATAGCACTTCACAGAGCAGTTATTCCTAATTGGATAACAATGCAGACATACCAAGCCTAAGTACTTAGTTAGGTATTATTAATTTGCCTTGTGAATCACCACGTTTTTTCACAGTCTAGACATGTAGAAGCAATATACTAACACATCCACACACATTATTCCACCATAACATGAACCTTTTTAAAAATGTCTTTACACACCACTAAACTACACCTATAAAAGGTGGATGGGTTTATAGGCAGAGGTTGTTGTTGACGAGTTTGCAGAGCATATCCAACCTAGCGGAATAGATGACTGAGCTCAGCATTCATCACTCCTCCCCATCAGAGACTACACATTTGGTGACATTGTGAACCAAAGCAGTTGCAGCGCCATTTGAACGGCTGCTATCATTTGTAATTTAACTGCAGTAGTGCAGATGTGTGCCCCATTAAGATCCATTGAGGGACGGTGGTGGGTAATACGTCACCACAATGCGAGAGGGAATTGGTATTGGTTTATAGGAAAGTGGGCTCCATTAGCGTGTGAAGTTCATCTCATGAGATAATTGCTTTATTTGGCAAGTGCATACTACTAGCAACATGAGATTTTCTGCTTACATGTTTAGCGATACGGTATGCTGTATGAGAATACATGCTGTTGCCATTGCAGCGTGTTTCATTTTTACATATGTCATCGACCTCTGTGAGGATGTAATACTGTGCTGTAATATGTATTACAGGTCTATAAGTCTAGAAGACTGTGATTTAAACCTAATGCTACAGATATTGACAGATCAGCCTACCATAATATTCTTACTGCAGTGACAGTGTAACGGATGTGAAACTGCTAGCTAGTTAGCGGTGGTGCACGCGAAAATAGCTTTTCAATCGGTTACGTCACTTGCTCTGAGACCTTGAAGTAGTGGTTCCCCTTGCTTGGAGCGATGGGTAACGATGCTTCGTGGGTGACTGTTGTTGATGTGTGCAGAGGGTCCCTGGTTTGCGCCCGGGTATGGGCGAGGGGACGGTCTAAAATTATACTGTTACAACAGCATGGCTTCCATCAAACCTGGTGAACATCCATACAGTATTATCAGGTCCAATTCAATGTACAGTATTTGTTCAGCAATTTCAAACATAACTGTCAAATTAACTACATCTACCTCTGGAGTTTATTACAGAGTATCAGCTCTAGTATGGACATAGTATACATCCCAAATGGCACCCTATTCCCTATGTGGCTCTGGTCAAAAGTAGTGCACTATATAGAGAATATGGTGGCATTTTTAAAATTGTATTTAGCTAGGCAAGTCAGTTAAAAACACATTCTTATTTACAATGACGGCCTACCCCGTCCAAACCCTGAACTGGATGGTGCTGGGCCAATTGTGCACCGCACTATGGGACTCCCAATCATGGCCAGATGTGATAAAGTCCAGAATCAAACCAGTGTCTGTAGTGAGTCTTAGACCGGTGTGCCACTCGTGAGCCCAAAGCATATTGACAGCGGTGGGATTCAAACCCACGCCCCGGAAGAGACTGGAGGCTTAATCCAGCAGACCACTCGGTCACACTATCATGTCATTTGGGACTGAACACGGTCTTATTTCTATAGAACATACAAGGGGTGACAAGTGACGCAGTAGACTGTGCTCCGGATCAGAGACCTCTTATTCCCCAACACCCAGGGAGTTCAAACAATCCAGATGGTTCATTTGCATACACTTTCACATACTCCCCTCCATAGGATCGTCTCCATTACCTCCTTGTTGCATTCTCCTGGCTCCATAAAAATTCCCCCCCAAAAAAGAGTCACACCCCCCACCCTCCCTTCATCGGAGCCAAGGCACTGTCAACCAGTGCTGTTTGATTCAGAGTACTGTACATAAATGCTTAAGGAACTCATATGAGGCTTAATTAGGTGTTGTAAAAGTGACTTACAGTGTTTGTTTGGGACACGGGGGCTATAATACGTCATTATCATTTCCATATCTCCAAATGTACTATTTCAGCTGGGAGGGGATTCTGTCTTTATTTCTTAGGGTGCTGTTGGGGTGTTAAAGGCCCAATGCAGCCAAAACGTGATTTCCTATGTTTTATATGTACAGTATGTCCACAATATTAGGTTGGAATAAGACTGATAATGGTGATAATGACCTTTTAGTGGAAGAGCTGTTTCAATAGACTGCCTGAGATTTCAGCTGGTGTTAGTGTGATGGATTTTTGGCCTTCCTGGTGACATTGAGATAAAAATGACTATATTGGACCTTTAATGAATGAGGTTGTTTTGGTGGCGAAAGAGAAGCCAGTTGAGCTATCTAGCTTCCAGGGTTCAGATGAAAGAAGGCAGTAGGATAATTAGAACCCCAGATAACCTTTCTGTGACTGCAGGCTTGTTTTTCCTACATATCTTTGACCACAGGGGCAAGAACATCAGTGAAAAAAAGATTAAAGTTGAATAACTCTGAATGAATCCCAAAAACAACTCTAGTATGTAGCCTGAAGTACAGCAACAACAAAAGTAACCATTTCTGATACTATAACTTTAAAATTCAAAATGCACTCGCACATCTGAGCAATCTTTTTTGCAGGTGCATGGTAACAGTTCATAATAAGCTTACGTTTCGACCTCACGGCCTTCGTCAGAGCTTTTGTGAATTTTTTAAAATTAGCATCCTTATGTACAGCTCGAAAGGGGTTGGAGGCGAAGGAAAATAAATAAGTGCTACCAAATATAACAGTATGTGTTTCGTAAATATTTGAATAAAGTGTGTAAATTAGACGTGTTAAACACGTCTGTAAAACCACAAAGAGTTTTCATTAATCATTGAGTACATCGTACGAAAAACTTCAGAGTAATCTTAAATAGGGGCAGAATTAATGTTCCAATTCACAACATACATAGGCGTTTCATCATTAGGACATTGAGGAAATAATGTCTGGAGGGTGAAAATCCCAAAACATTCTCTTTTACTCAGAGTATAATTAATGTCACCTCCCCTGTCTGATATCTTAACTTTCTCTGTCACACAATCTAAAGGTAGGTGTGAATATTTCTGTCATCCACATACAGGAAAATGGTTCCAAATAAATGACATTATTACGTGTTCCACCACCCATGTTATTTACATTGTTAAATGTCCATGTGGGCTGTACTATGTAGGTAAAACCTCTGGTTCTCTCATACAGAGAATCAGTGAACATAAAAGCTCAATCAGGCGAAACGACAGGGATTATCCAGTCGCAGTACATTTTAATGACCTAAAGCATGACATTTCTACCTTATTACGTCTTATTTACACACTTTATTTGAATATTTATGAAATGCATTATGTTAAATTTGGTTGCACTTATTTGTTTTTCCTTCGCCTCCAACCCCTTTCGATGCGTGGAACGGATGTGGGTGGGGCTAGGTCTACATAAGGGTGCTAATTTAAAGAAACTCACAAACGCTCTGACGAAGGCCGTGAGGCCGATACGTAAGCTTATTAAAGATCAGTGATACTATCAAGAGCAGTGTACGGTTTCCTTTTTCCTTCATCTTGATACTAAAACTTTGAAATACCATTTGATTCCTTCTAAACTTGATCTGCTACTGTATGAAGTTAATAAATAAGTAGAGTTAATTGTTGCCCTGTAGCACACTGTAAATTAAGCCTCCTGTTACTAATCGGAAGCACAAGTCAAACACATTCTGCCATCTGCCTTGCAAATGACTGCCACTTTAGCCCAGGGCTCGTACAGAGCTCACAGTAGGCTAAACATCCACAAGACCCAGACTGTTGTCATATGATCCCTGTATCCTCTGTCAATCAGGATCCAGACATGATGGACAGAATGACAGTGATCCTAGTCATCACCTCATATCTACTACCATAATGAATAGGTAGTAATAGTACAGTGTTCACGAGCATGTGTTGGTGATATCATGTACTGTATCTATGTACAGCTAATAAAAGAGACCATGTTGAAGGGATGGCTGTCAAGATTGAACGCATACTGTATAGCACAGCTATACACTGTCAGACTGGCCAAGACACTGTCAGACTGGCCTGGACTTGTTAGACTGGCCAAGACACTTTCAGACTTGCCAAGACTCTGTCAGACTGGTCAAGACACAGTCGAACTGGTCAAGACACTGTCAGACTGGCCAAGACACTGACAGACCGGCCAATACCCTGTCAGACTGGCTAACATCCTGTCAGACCGGCCAAGACACTGTCAGACTGGACAAGACCCTGTCAGACTGGCCAACATCCTGTCAGACTGGCCAGGACACTGTCAGACTGGACAAGACACTGTCAGACTAGTCTGGACTTGTTAGACTGGCCAGAACCCTGTCAGTTTGACCAGGACACTGTTAGACTGGCCTATACACTGTCAAATTGTCCAGGACACTGTCAAACTGGCCAAGACTCTGTCAGACTGGTCAAGACACTGTCGAACTGGCCAAGACACTGTCAGACTGGCCAAGACACTGACAGACCGGCCAAGACACTGACAGACCGGCCAATACCCTGTCAGACTGGCTAACATCCTGTCAGACTGGCCAAGACAATGTCAGACTGGCCAATACACTGTCAGACTGGCCTGGACTTGTTAGACTGGCAAAAACCCTGTCAATTTGACCAGGACACTGTCAAACTGGCCAGGACACTATCAGACTGGGTGTAACACTGTCAGACTGGCCATGACACTGTCAATTTTGCAAGGACACTGTCAAACTGGCCAATACTCTGTCAGACTTATCAAGACACTGTCAGAATGGCCAAGACATTGTAAAACTAGACTGGCCAGGAAAATGTCAGACTGGCCAAGACATTATCAAACTGGCCAGGACGCTGTTAGACTGGCCCTGGACACTGTCATTCTGGCCAGGACACTGTCAGACTATCCAAGACACTGTCGGACTGGTCAAGACACTGTCCGACTGGCCAGGACACTGTCAAACTGGCCTGGACACTGTCAGACTGAGCATGACATGTCAGGCTGGCATGGACACTGTCAGATTGGACAAGACTCTCTCAGACTGGTCAAGACACTGTCAGACTGGCCACCATCCTGTTAGATTGGCCAATACACTGTCAGACTGGTCAATACACTGTGAGACTGTCCAATATCCTGTCAGATTGGCCACAACACTGTCAGCTTGGCCAAGACACTGTCAGACTGGCCAAGACACTGTCAGACTGGCCAGGATACTGTCAGACTGGTCAAGACACTGTCAGACTGGTCAAGACACTCTCATACTGGTCAATACACTGTCAGGCTGGCCAAGACATTGTCAGACTGGCCAGTACACTTTCAGACTAAGTGTACTAAAAGGTAAAGCACTTTGCCTTGTGGAGACATGACTTACATCTTGTGATGTATGAATCACAGTATTATGCTCACATTCTCTCATAACAAAGCACCTCCAAATATTAAATCCAATATTCCTATTTTACTGATATCAGTCATTTGGCCAATGTTAAAATAAAGCCCATTTATTCTCTCTCTTAAAGTCCAAGGCATAGCTGTAAACGTTCTGACTGGCTGGCTGCAGACAATATAAAAGCTGTTGTTGTCTGGTAAAAGAGGCCTGTGTTAGATCTTGGAGCCTTGATTGTGAATCAGACTGCGGGATGCCCGCTCTTTGTGGACCCAATGCACCATATGCATAAGCGATAATGTTTGTGCTCTGATAATGTTCTTCATTTTCTGATAATATTCTGCAGAATCCACATTAGAATAAATTATTCTTAAAATGAAGACACAACACATGCTGTGTGACGCCCTCCGTGCCCTTATGCGCCGTGAAGTTTATGTTTTTGTAGATTATCAGACATTTTCGTAAGTCTGCTTGACACGTTCTCAAACGCTTACATGGTTTACCTACCTAGCTTAGGCACAACTATCATGACTCTTTTTCCGTCTCTCTTTCCTGGTAAACCACATGTTCTACTTATAAAATTCTGAATTTGGTGTCAGCGTTTGGCCTTCTAAAGTACATAACTGTCACGCCTGCTCCTGCTCTCCCTCTCTGGCGCACGAAGGTGCCAGGCTGCCTTTCATTACGCACACCTGTCACCATCATTACGCGCATCAGAGCTCATTGGATTCACCTGGACTCCTTCACGTATTTATTGCTTTCCCTATATCTGTTTGTGTCCCCTCTTTCATCCCGGTGTCAGCAATATTGTCGTTTTCGTTTCCCTTGTCCAGACGCTGTCCGTATTCTGTTTCTGTCCTGTTCCTGTCCGTATTCTGTCTCTGTCCTGTTCCTGTCCGTATTCTGTTCCTGTCCGTGGTTATTAAATGTTCACTTCTGGTAAAACACAATGACGTACATACCGCCATATAGATTTCTATTTAAATCCACCATTAACGTGAATAGATGATTGGAACCAACAACTGTTTACTCAAACCTTCAACCACCATTTAGAGAAGTTTCCCTGGCAGCTCTCACTCTCTGTCTCTTGGCTGTCGCCGGGCAGGACTCATCAGTGGCTCTTCATCTGGTGGGTGTTTTGATTTATCAACGCGAGTGGGAAACTATGAGGCTCACTTTCTGACAGCTCTGAGTTTTAGAATTTAAAATGTCATTGGCCTGATGAATGAGTGCAGCTTCAGCTCACACAGTGGCATTATGTCACTATCCAGGGTGATGAGAGACTAGCCTGGCCTAACTTCCTGCTCCACATGGCTGCCACCATAGACTACTACTGTGAGGAACATGGCTCCGCCTACCTGCCACATGCAGGATCCTATGAGGTGGAAGATGGCTTGGGACCTCTATTTAATTACTGAGGTTGTAGCTACAGGATCAGATCTGGTACCAAGCCAGCGATAAATAACATGATGATTATGATGATTGTGTGTGTGCATAACAAGTTGTTTTCATACAGCGCTTATGGCAAGGTGCATCTGGTGTTTAATGATTGTTGACCTTTGTGATAGTTCGGCCTTCTGTGTGTCTATCCTAATATGTTTGTAGCACCTATGTTAAGGTGCATCTGGTATTTCATGATTGTTATCCTATGAGCCAACACTGATAAAAGACACTGCCAACAACAAACACTACGGATCCAGTTTAGCTAAACATGATAATAAAGTAGCTAACTGAGTTTCTGTACATCATGGTTTTCTATTTAGCAAACAATTTAACATACGTTGCAGCTGTTGCCTCTAATTACTACGTTCTCTGTGAAGTTGACAGATGAATTTGCTTCCATCGAGAAATGGCACAGGACGGTTCATCACACCCTGTTTGAGGAGGACGGGCTGGTGGTAATGGCTGGAGCGGAATCAGTGGAATGGTATCAAATACAACCAACACATGGTTTCCATGTGTTTAATGCCATCCCATTTACTCCGTTCCATCCATTATTTTAAGCCGCCCTCCCCTCAGCAGCCTCCACTGAGAAATGTGTGTCCTTTTATTGGAGTTAAATGTCAGATTTCCACTCTGATAAAAGTAGAACATTGGCATGGAGTTTGACTGGGGCCACCGACTCTGTCTGTGGGACTAAAATAACAACTAAAACAACAACAGCCAGCAGGATGCAACATCAGTAGCATTAATCAGTGTAATGGAACAAAATGCTCCCTGTCATTATGCACCCAGGAAGTGGGAAATGTAATTAGACCAATGAAATTAGGTCATGGGCACTACTATACCTGATTGTCAACAGGGCAATATATTTATTTTTTGGACACGTATATTCATAACTTACAGTAGCATTCTGGATTTGTATTATTCTTCTGATATATAGGGGCTAGAATAAAATGTTTTCCCAACCTATGGTTTCCATTTGTTTGATGGATAATTTGATATATAAGCACTCCACTTAATTTGGTCGCCAGGAATCCACCAAAGGTTTTGCTGTTCCAGGAAAAGCAAGTCATAATGTTCAACCTATTTGTCACCAAACATATTGGACTTGAAATGCTATATCTATACATAGTGCTAATTTACATTTGGAAATGGGAACAGGGTAACACGTGTTAGGTTCTGAACGAGCAGAGTTAAAACTCACGGACAACTAGAAAAAGCTCAAACCAAGTTTATTCACTCGCTGGGTCATACAACTGCAAAGACAAAGACATGTTTACACAAACACATATATTTATAACCTTCTAATAGGCATGGTCAACTCCTTACATATCTAGACAACCATACATCTCTGTTGCTAGGCAGCAATTGAACTGGTTCCTCTCACTGGGGTAGTCACAGCCCTGCTTGTTACTAAAACCTTTGTGGGTGTGAAAGTGTGTGAGTGAGATAGGACTGCAAAAGGAGAGACGTTGTAGTGGGCCTCTCTGTCCCCCCTTCCTGAGGTTACTTCTCACTTCGTCTGTTGATTTGACCTCGAGACGCATCCCTCACTCCTCCCTAGTTCCGCAGCCGGCCTGCCTTATCAGAGATTACCAATTGCCTTTCAAACTCCCTCCTCAGAAAAATGGAACAGAGGACGAAGTTTCTACCCTCAGTAACTTTCCATTTCCTAGTTCTTATCTATAATTAATTGACCCCAACACATGCATTCCTTATACATGTAAAGTTATTAATGAGTTCTAGTCTGGTAACATGAATCAGTACATTTCAAGATCAAATCAAACACACTTTACTTGACACCCAGTCTCATAACACATTATGACATGGTCATAACCATGTCACAATATGTCAAGTAAAGTGTTACCGGAAACGGGATAGGGCCTATATATAATTTGGGAGCCTATATGTTAACCTCTAGCGTCGAGCAATTCCGTATCCGGGAGTGTAATCATAGCCTCAAGCTCTCCTATTCATGAAAATCGCAAATGAAATGAAATAAATATATTGAAACACAGGCTTAGCCTTTTGTTAACAACACTGTCATCTCAGATTTTGAAAATATGCTTTAACAAAAGCTACACAAGCATTTGTGTAAGAGTATTGATAGCCTAGCATAGCATTAAGCCTAGCATTCAGCAGGCAACATTTTCACAAAAACAAGAAAAGCATTCAAATAAAATCATTTACTTTTGAAGAACTTCGGATGTTTTCAATGACGAGATTCTCAGTTAGATAGCTAATGTTCATTTTTTTCAAAAATATTATTTGTGTAAGAGAAATAGCTTATTTGTGCAGTCAACACAATGCCAAACTTTTTTTCCAAATTAGCTCCATAATATCGACAGAAACATGGCAAACGTTGTTTAGAATCAATCCTCAAGGTGCTTTTCACAATTCTATTCGATGAAAAATCATTCCTGGCAGTCGGTTTCTCATCAGAGCCAAATGGAAAAATACTGCAGCTGGAGATTACGCAATAATTGCGACGGAGGACACCAAGCCGCCCACCTGATAAATGTAGTCTCTTATGGTCAATCTTCCAATGATATGCCTACAAATACGTCACAATGCTGCAGACACCTTGGGGAAAACGTGGAAAAGGTAAGCTGATTCCTAGCTCCTCCACAGCCATATAAGGAGTCATTGCCATGAGGCGGTTTCAAAAAATGCGGCACTTCCTGATTGTATTTTTATCTGTTTTTTTTTCTGTAACATCAGTTCTGTGGCACTCACAGACAATATCTTTGCAGTTTTGGAAACGTCAGAGTGTTTTCATTTCAAAGCTGTCAATTATATGCATAGTCGAGCATCTTTTCGTGACAAAATATCTTGTTTAAAACGGGAACGTTTTTCATCCAAAAATTATTTATATCGAAGAAGTTAACACGAATGGTGTGGCTAAGCTATGTCAGCCTATATAGAGTGTCATGCATCAAGAGTGTCAAACTTTATTGCCCTGGGTACGCACTTCCCTGGTGTTATCCTGCCTTGACTCAAGCCCACTGTCACTTTTTTTTTTTTTTTTTTAACTAGGCAAGTCAGTTAAGAACAAATTCTTACCTGTTCAGGGGCAGAACGATAGATTTGTACCTTGTCAGCTCGGAGATTTGAACTTGCAACCTTCCGGTTACTAGTCCAACACTCTAACCACTAGGCTACCCTGCCGCCCCTTTACTTCCTGTATTGTGATAAGTAGACTGATATGTTCTCTATCTCTCTATTCTTTCTCTTTTTATTTTATTCTTCACAGTTGTTTGCCTCCCTGGACTTTGGGAGTAAATAGCCGCTGATTCATGAGCATGTGAACAGGTTCTACTGGTGAGTCATACGCTTGTCTTCTTTCTTTCTTCTCATCATCCTTCTCTTCCTCTCGTCCTCTATGTTGTCCTGATATTGTTTTGTGGGTACTATTTAATGAAGCTGCCAGTTGAGAACTTGTGAGGCGTCTGTTTCTCAAACTAGACACTGTAATGTACTTGTCCTCTTGCTCAGTTGTGCACCGGGGCCTCCCACTCCTCTTTCTATTCTGGTTAGAGACAATTTGCACTGCTCTGTGAAGGGAGTAGTACACAAAGTCGTATGAGATCTTCAGTTTCTTGACAATTTCTTGCATGGAATAGCCTGCATTTCTCAGAACAAGAATAGACAGACGAGTTTCAGAAGAAAGTGATTTTTTTCTGGCCATTTTGAGCCTGTAATCGAACCCACAAATGCTGATGCTCCAGATACTCAACTAGTCTAAGAAGGCCAGTTTAATTGCTTCTTTAATCATAACAACAGTTTTCAGCTGTGCTAACATAATTGCAAAATGGTTTTCTAATGATCAATTAGCCTTTCAAATGACACATTTGAATTATCTAACATGGTTTGGAAGTGCCATTGGAACACAGGAGTGATGGTTGCTGATAATGGGCCTCTGGGCCTCTTTCCAGCTAAAATAGTAATTTACAACATTGTCTACACTGTATTTCTGATCAATTTGATGTTATTTTAATGGACGAAATATATGCTTTTCTTTCAAAAACAAGAACATTTCTAAGCCACCCCAAACTTTTGAATGGTAGTGTGCATAAAATAGGAAGATACAGTATAATAAGTCATGCCCGGTGGCATGAGAAATAGAGCACACAGGAAGTCCCTGTTGCCTCTCATCTAATCACGTCAGCCCTTATCCCCCCAACAGCCAACCGCATTGGCCCTCCCCATTCTGAGGAAGTGCACACTCATCACAAATATAGCCCATCGCTTTCTTTCCTAGAGATGTGGTGGATTCTGTGTGTGTGCGTGTGCGTGTGTGTGTTTTGAGCTGCCGCCAGCTATGTCCACAGCAATTTGCATAAATCCGGGGTCTGCTTTTCATCACATATCCTAAATAATTTGCTCAACCCATCCTTGATCCAACCCCATCAAGGACTTTAAACTCTGGCCCTTAATATTAGTACCATGGTCAACCTCAAGTCATGCTTACAGACAATACGTTTATCAGTCTCACTCTGCTACATCACACTGTAGGAACGCCATATCTGTCCAAGATAATTCTCTACACCCAATACAATGACATAATAGGGTGATATACATTACAGTGACTTGAATTATGCGGCACAGTATTTCCTGTGTACAGTGCCTGACTAAAGAAATACCATATTTAGGTTGCTGCATATTCACACTTTTGTGACAGATACTACTTTCTGGTAGAATAACAAACCCACAGCGTCTGGGTGTTGCTGTGGGGTAGCTAAGGGTAATCTGACAATTTGTGACACATCTCTGGGGAGATCGTCCTCACATGGAAAGGCATTGCTATTTTTTTGCCATCATTGTTGAGACAACGCTGAAATGAGACGTCTATGTCTGGAGTGGAATACCCTTGCTGAGACTCATCTCCCTATGTTTATTGTCTTCTTCCCTCCTTCTCTCCTCCCGATCTTCTAGCTTCCACTTCATCCTTCCTTCTCTCCTCTTCTTTAATCCAGGTCTGTATCTGGTTCACATGAAGGCACACACCCCTATTGGACATGAGTAGCACCACACAGGCAGGCAGGCAGGCAGGCAGGCAGGGCAGGGCAGGGCAGGGCAGGGCAGGGCAGGGCCCCCACATTCGCAGTCCAACTATCAGCCCTCTAACGATAGAAGAGAGCGAGAGTCTGTCAAGGACAAAATTCCACCCTCGGTTTAGAGCATTGTGTCCCAGGAGAGTGACAGTGGATTACCCCACTTATAAATGCAGTGCATGATACTTGATTAATATGGCCTTTTCCTCTCATTCCTCTCACCCTGGGATTGTCAGCTCCATAACTCGCTAAGGCAACGCCACCCAGGGTCCTCCATAGGTGAAATTGTGAGATTGTTTATTCTAGCTAAAGTATCTGCTGCTGCTGTTTTTAGAGCCCCGGAATCAGAGACAGTTTAGTTTTCTGTACACAGAGAATGATCATAGTTGATCATGTTGAATAGTGACAAACCTACAACTTTACATACTGTAGTGTATGAAACCATCACCATTATAGAATGGAAAAGTATTAAGACCCCTTCACTTTTTCCACATTTTGTTACGTTAAGCAAAAACAGGTTTTATGAAATGTTAGCAAATGTATAAAATCAAAAATGCAGAAATATCACATTTACATCAGTATTCAGACCCTTTTATGAGTACTTTTTGAAGCACCTTTGGCAGCGATTACAGCCTTGAGTCTTCTGGGGCATGCCACCATGAGCTTGGCACATATGTATTTGTAGAGTTTTTCCCGTTCTTCTCTGCAGATCCTCTCATGCTCTGTCAGGTTGGATGGGGATCATCTCTACACAGCTATTTTCAGGTCTCTCCAGAGATGTTTGATCGGGTTCATGTCCGGGCTCTGGCTGTGCCACTCAAGGATATTCAGAGACTTGTCACAAAGCCACTCCTGCATTGTTTTGGCTGTGTGCTTAAGGATGTTGTCCTGTGAACCTTCGCCCAAGTCTGAGGTCCTGAGCAGATTTCATCAAAGAGCTCTCTGTACTTTGCTCCATTATTCTTCCCCTTGATCCTGACTAGTCTCCAAGTCCCTATCGTTGAAAAACATCCCCACAGCATGATCGTGCCACCACCATGTTTCACTGTAAGGACGGTGCCAGGTTCCTCCAGACATTACGCTTGGCATTCAAGCCAAATACAGTAGTTTAATCTTGGTTTCATCAGACCAGAGAATCTTGTTTCTCATGGTCTGAGAGTCATTTAGATGCCTTTTGGAAACGCCAAGTGGGCTGTCATGTGCCTTTTACTGAGGAGTGGTCCAGCTCTAGGAAGAGTCTTGTTAGTTCCAAACTTCTTCCATTTAAGAATGATGGAGGCCACTGTGTTCTTGCGAACCTTCAAGGCTGCAGACATTTTTCAGTACCCTTCCCCAGATCTGTGCCTCATCACAATCCTGTCTTGGAGCTCTACAGACGATTCCTTCGACCTCATGGCTTGTTTTTTGCTCTGACATGCACTGTCAACTGTGGGACCATATATAGGCAGATGTGTGCCTTTCCAAATCAGGTCCAATCAATTGAATTTACCATAGTTGGACTCCAATCAAGTTGTAGAAATATCTCAACGATGATCAATGGAAACAGGTTGCACCTGAGCTAAATTTAGTTTTTTACAGCAAAGGGTCTGAATACTTATGTTCATAAGGTATTTTTGTTTGGTATTTTTAATACATATTTTGTTTGTCTTTATGGGATATTGTGTGTAGATTAATGAGGGAGAAAAAAAACAATTAAACCAATTTTAGAATAAGACTGTAACATAACAAAATGTGGAAAAAGTCAAGGTGTCTGAATACTTTCCGAATGCACTGTATATATAAACAGTCAGTACACTGTCACAAGTTTAACACTATCTCCTCTATTGCATGTCAATCACAAACCATACAAAAGTGCCCTCAAGTTCAATTCATACAGACATATAGCCTCGGTTTCCAGGCATCCTCACAGTCCCAGGAATAGGGGGCATGATCCACAGCTGGATGAATCCAGATATCCAGTAATCTCTATCTCCTCATCTTGCAGGTATACAGTATGTAACATGCCAGGCTCTAACGTGCTCAGAGCACAACAGAAACTACCCCTTCCCTGGATACATTGACATTAGCTCACTGGTTGTCCAAGATGACTATATGTTTATTCAGGTAAGGCTCCGAGAATAATATATTGTACCATATTGTATGTAGACCATGATGCATTGCATAGGATGTGCATCGTTAGCCTTGAACGATATGTGCATGTGTTCTGTATTACGCACAACTTGGCTTGGCTTGGACTGGGAGGGGATTTGCATATTTTAGAGCACCACATGCAACAACTAGTTGATCCTCAGGTGTGAGGAAATGGTATGATAGAGCAATTCAACTGTAATTCATAAATGTTTTAAATATTTATGATTAATTGTGATGTTGACACATTGTATTAATGGCAACATGTTCTTGGTGAAAATAGATATGGGGACCACTGAAAGACACAACTTTTTTTAATTGTTCATTTTGCAATCTGAACATGTAAATGGTATTCATGAACAGTTGTCATGCTGCACGGATATTTTATTTACATCTATTTTACTTCTATCTATTTATGTCAAGAAACAATAGATACACATTCTGTTTAAAGAAAAGGCACATGAGTAAAATATGCAAACCTTTTGTTTGAACCTTCATTCGAGAGTCTGCATTTGCACACTATTCTGATTCAGATGTGAAACCTAGGGAGTTTTATATTCTTCCACACTAGTCTCCAATATGTCATATTAATCTTAATTTGTGAGAGAGAGAGAGACATCTGAAATGGTAATATGATAAATTCTAAGGAGCGCTAGTGCAGTTTTGGGGTTATCTTTTAATTTCTCTCCAGCCATCTGCATAGTATTTACTTTGACATTGTGCAAATGAGGATGCATGAATTTAAAAGTAAACAGGAAAATAGGAATAATTATCCCGCCATTCGAGTCCAGTATAAATAACTTTTCCATCCATATTGAACTCCAAAGGCCTACCTAGTTGTTTGAAGTATTTGAAGGGGAGAGATATGGATGTATTTCTATTAGAACATGAATTAGGACCAGAAGTTTTTCTAGGTCAGGTCACATGTTCACGTAAAGCTCCTTGTCCTCAGTATTTCAATTAGAGCCAATAGTTTTCCCTTGAGCAAGTGGCTTGACCAGGAAAACTCTAGCCTCTAGTAGCCTATGTCTGGGGTTCAAGAAGAACTCAAGAAGATTCCAACTTCTGGCGCCGACAGAGATGGCCGCCTCGCTTTGCGTTCTTAGGAAAAATATGCAGTATTTTGTTTTTTTATGTATTATTTCTTAAACTGTTACCCCAGGAAATCTTAATTAAGTCTCATTACATACAGCCGGGAGGAACTATTGGATATAAGAGCAAAGTCAACTTACCAACATTACAACTAGGAATACAACTTTCCCGAAGCGGATCCTCTGTTTGGTCCACCACCCAGGACAATGGCTCGGATCCCAGCAAGCGACCCAAAACAACGGCGCCGCAGACGGAGCGGTCTTCTGGTCAGGCTCCGTAGACGTTCACATCGCCCACCGCTCCTGAGTATACTACTAGCCAACGTCCAGTCTCTTGACAACAAGGTAGGCGAAATCCAAGCAAGGGTAGCCTTCCAGAGAAACATTAGAGATTGTAACATTCTCTATTTCATGAAAACATTGCTCACTCGGGATACGTTATCAGAGTCGGTACAGCCACCTGGTTTCTTCACGTATTGTATCGACAGAAACAAACATCTCTCTGGTAAGAAGAAGGGCGGAGGTGTATGCTTTATGATTAACAAATCGTGGTGTGATCATAACAACATACAGGAACTCAAGTCCTTTTGTTCACCTGACCTAGAATTCCTTACAATCAAATGCCGACCGGATTATCTACCAAGAGAATTGTCTTTGATTATAATCACAGTCATGTACACTACCCCCCCCCCCAAACTGGAAACTACATATCCTGAGGCTGCATTTATTGTAACTGGGGATTTTAACCAGTTATGCATTAGGGGGCGCTCTTTTAATTTTTGGATAAAAAAAACTTCTGTCACGAAAAGATGCTTGACTATGCATGACTACAGCTTTGGAAAGAAAACACTCTGACGTTTCCAAAACTGCAAAGATATTGTCTGTGAGTGCCACAGAACTAATGCTACAGGCGAAACCAAGATGAGATTTCATACAGGAAGTACCCCAGATTTTGAATGCGCTGTGTTCCAATGTCTCCTTATATGGCTGTGAATGCGCAAGGAATGAGCCTACACTTTCTGTTGTTTCCCCAAGGTGTCTGCAGCATTGTGACATATTTGTAGGCATATCATTGGAAGATTGACCATAAGAGACTACATTTACCAGGTGCATGGTGTCCTCCGTCAAAATGATTGCGTAATCTCCAGCTGCGTGCATTTTTCCATTTGGTTCAGAGGAGAAACCAAACTGCCAGGAATGATTTATCATCGAACATATATGTGAAAAACACCTTGAGGATTGATTCTAAACAACGTTTGCCATGTTTCTGTCGATATTATGGAGTTAATTTGGAAAAAAGTTTGCCGTTGTAATGACTGAATTTTCGGGTTTTTTTCTTAGTCAAACGTGATGAACAAAACGGAGCGATTTCTCCTACACAAATAATCTTTTTGGAAAAACTGAACATTTGCTATCTAACTGAGAGTCTCCTCATTGAAAACTTCCGAAGTTCTTCAAAGGTAAATGATTTTATTTGAATGCTTTTCTTGTTTTTGTGAAAATGTTGCCTGCTGAATGCTAGGCTTAATGCTATGCTAGCTATCAATACTATTACACAAATGCTTGTGTAGCTATGGTTGAAAAGCATATTTTGAAAATCTGAGATGACAGTGTTTTTAACAAAAGGCTAAGCTTGTGAGCCAATATATTTATTTCATTTCATTTGCGATTTTCATGAATAGTTAACCTGTTGTGACGAGCAAACCCGTATCCGGGAGCGTAATTATAGCCTCAAGCTCATTACCATAACGCAACGTTAACTATTCATGAAAATCGCAAATGAAATGAAATAAATATATTAGCTTGTTGGTAGCATTTGTGCTAAACTGAAAGCGCGAACCACTGCATTTAATCAGTGCAAGGCGACCGGAATCATGACCGAATACAAACAGTGTAGCTATTCCCTCTGCAAGGAAATCAAACGCGTCTGTATAGAGAAAAAGTAGAGTCGCAATTTAACGACTCAGACTCGAGAGGAATGTGGCAGGGTCTACAGTCAATCACAGACTACAAAAAGAAAACCAGCCCCGTCACGGACCATGATGTCTTGCTCCCAGACAAACAAAACAACTTCTTCGCTCACTTTGAAGACAATACAGTGCCACCGACACAGCCCACTACCAAAACCCGGCCCGCTAACAAAATCCTTCACCGCAGCCAGCGTGAGTAAAACATTTAAACGTGTTAACCCTCACAAGGCTGCCGCCCAGACACCATCCCCAGCCACGTCCTCACAGCATGCGCAGACCAGCTGGCTGGTGTTTATGGACATTTTCAATCAATCCCTATCCCAGTCTGCTGTTCTCACATGCTTCAAGAGGGCCACCGTTGTTCCTGTTCCCAAGAAAGCCAAAGTAACTGAGCTAAATAACTATTGCCCCATCGCACTCACTTCCGTCATCCTGAAGTGCTTTGAGAGACTAGTCAAGGATCATATCACCTCCAGCCTACCTGACACCCTAGACCCACTCCAATTGGCTTACTGCCCCAATAGGTCCCCAGACGACGCAATCGTAATCACACTGCACACTGCCCTAACCCATTTGGACAAGAGGAATACCTATGTAAGAATGCTGTTCATCGACTACAGCTCAGCATTTAACACCATAGTACCCTCCAAACTCGTCATTAAGCTCGAGACCCTGGGTTTCGACCCCGCCCTGTGCAACTGAGTCCTGGACTTTCTGACGGGGCGCCCCCAAGTGGTGAGGGTAGGAAACAACATCTCCACCCCGCTGATCCTCCACACTGGTCCCCACAAGGGTGCGTTCTCAGCCCCCTCCTGTACTACCTGTTCAAACATGACTGCGTGGCCATGCACGCCTCCAACTCAATCATCAAGTTTGCAGACGACACTACAGTGGTAGGCTTGATTACCAAAAATGATGAGACGGCCTACAGTGGGGAGGTGAGGGCCCTCGGAGTGTGGTGTCAGGAAAACAACCTCACACTCAACGTCAACAAAATAAAGGAGATGATCGTGGACTTCAGGAAACAGCAGAGGGAGCAGCCCCTATCCACATCGACGGGACAGTAGTGGAGAAGGTAGAAAGTTTTAAGCTCCTCTGCGTACACATCACGGACAAACTGAAATGGTACACCCACACAGACAGCGTGGTGAAGAACCTCAGGAGGGTGAAGAAATTTGGCTTGTCACCAAAAACACTCACAAAACTTTACAGATGCACAATCGAGAGCATCCTGTCGGGCTGTATCACCGCCTGGTACGGCAACTGCTCTGCCCACAACCGCGAGGCTCTCCAGAGGGTAGTGAGGTTTGCACAATGCATCACCAGGGGCAAACTACCTGCCCTCCAGGACACCTACCCCACCTGATGTCACAGGAAGGCTAAAAAGATCATCAAGGACAACAACCACCCGAGCCACTGCCTGTTCACCCCGTTATCATCCAGAAGGCGAGGTCAGTACAGGTGCATCAAAGCAATTGACTGAGAGACTGAAAAACAGCTTCTCTCTCAAGGCCATCAGACTGTTAAACACCCACCACTAACATTGATGACTCAAAACTCTGAGTCAAATCTCTAGTCATTTTAATAATAAAAAATTTGCTGTAATAAATGTATCACTAGCCACTTTAAACAATGTCACTTTATATAATGTTTACATGTCCTACATTACTCAACTTATATGTATATACTGAACTCTATACCATCTACTTCATATTGCCTATGCCGTTCGGCCATCGCTCATCCATATATTTATATTTACATAATCTTATTCATTCCTTTACACTTGTTGTGAAATTGTTAGATTACTTGTTATATATTACTTCATGGTCGGAACTAGAAGCACAAGCATTTCGCTACACTCGCATTAACATCTGCTAACCATGTGTATGTGACAAATACAATTTGATTTGATTTGATTTGAACTCCTAGCCCTACATATGATCCCTAGGAAAAACATCTAGTTATAGCCAACACAGGGCCAAAACTTCTTCATAGTCAGGTCACATGTTCAGGAACAATTCTGGCCCTACACATGATTGGAATCATCCTGCCAGAATACGGTCTGAGAATAAAGATCTGTTGTCTACCAGATCCCTCAACCATGTTTGACCACACTCTCCCTAACTAAACCAACAACCACTCAAACTAAACCTCTGACTGGATCTTCAATTCAGGGAACCTACAGTTTTCTTCCATTGCTTCACAGACGAATGGATTCAGAAAAAAGGGGAAAAGAAAAACCCATCATCCCAATTTCTCTTTCAGTTCAAATCTGCCACGGGTTACTCTCCATCAATTTTTTGCTTTTTAACTCTCAGTTGCAGGTGGGTCTGTTTCTGGCGAGCGTTCACTGTGCCCACTGATCTTCCCTCCCCAATTATTTATGTATCTCTCTCTTTCTTCCCCCCTCTCTCTCGGTCTCTCTCTCTCTCTTTCCCTCTCTCTGTGTCTTTCTCTTTCTCCTTCTTTCTCCCTCATTTTTTTTTTTTTTTTAATATTTTTTATTTTTTATTTTACTAGGCAAGTCAGTTAAGAAAAAAATATTATTTTCAATGACGGCCTAGGAACAGTGGGTTAACTGCCTGTTCAGGGGCAGAACGACAGATTTGTACCTTGTCAGCTCGGGGATTTGAACTTGCAACCTTCCGTTTACTAGTCCAACGCTCTGACCACTAGGCTACCCTGCCGCCACGCCACATGCCCTCCTCACCTCTCATTCTCCCTCTCACCTCACCTCCCTCCCTCCAATTGAGCAGTACACTTAGAAGCACACTAAGAGGCCTAATTGGTTCTGTCATATAATAATGAGCCTACTTCACCTCCCCCTTTTACAACGCAGAAAGCCTATCAACTTGTTTTGTGGATAAATTCTCGATTAATGGAATTACGAAAGAGGAAGTGGATTAAATAAATTGCTCCTTAGTGCTGAGGCTAGGATAATCACACTTTTGTTGACGAAAATAGTTTTCCTATCCTGAGAGTCTCTGAAGCCTGTGCTCTAATTACAGGTTTCTAACACTTTCTTCCCCGCTGGCGGTGTTTGTACTGCATAGGCTAACAGCAGCTAACACCTCGAGTTTTTGCTTGCTGAGGCGCTGGTATCATTAAGGACGACTTTCCTAAGACAGGCCACTGAGCATTGCTTGGGAAAGTTAAAGATTCCTCTTGACAGAGAGTAATGAGGCTATTGATTGTCCCAACGAGATATTTACCCAAGTCTAACTCCTAAACCACAAAGGGCATCGACAACAGGAGAGGACGTGAGAGGAGCAGTTTCCTCTGTATGCTAGCCAGGAGATTTTATTGTAATTTTCTCAATAATAAAGTCCGGAATAGCCATTTCAATTTCTTATGCATCAATGTTCCTCTCTGACAATGAAGTATACATCTTTACCTCATAAACAATGTCATCCATGTTCGCTTGGGTGAAGGTTGCAAGATGGGTAATGATTGATACATTTCTGAAGGTTTTAGATTAATCCAAGTAGTTAATTCATGTTGAAAACAGTGAGTCACAAATGTGCAGCATGGACAAATGATACAAGTGAACACAAAGGGAATACTCAGTGTCTTGGCTCAATGTGTTCCAGGTTACTACAGCAGGACAGGCCAGCTACTATGTGTCCTACCAGAGGGATCCATTCCTCAAAATCAAACTGCCCAAATATTCTCTGCCTAAGGTAAGCACCATTCATTTTACAGGGATAAACACATGCCTCCGGTGAATGGCGGTGATACATACAGTTGATCAATTATACATATAGAATATTTGTATTTTATTTCGCACATTTTTCTTATTTTTTAACTCTGCATTGTTTAGAAAGGGCTTGTAAGTAAGCATTTCAAGGTAAGCATTTAAAGTCTACACCTGTTGCATATGGCGCATGTGCCAAATAAAATTGTATTTGATTTGAAGTAATTAGCAATGTCACCCCTTGATTTCTCCCTTCAACAAAAGGATTTAGCTAAAGAAATAACTGTAGCATTACAAAATTATACATTTACATTTTAGTCATTTAGCAGATGCTCTTATCCAGAGCGACTTGCAGTTTGTGCATTCATCATAAGATAGCTAGGTGAGACAGTCACATATCACAGGCATAGAAAGCACACCTTTCCTCAATAACGTAGCTTTCAGTAGAGTCAGAGTTGCCTGGATTAGGACCTTCACTGCTTACTGTGTGAGGTAGGGTCGTACTCTATAGATGTTGTAGAACATGAACCTGCAGGAGCGGGTCACTGCTGTGATGTTTGCAGAGCACGAGTGTTGTCCAGGGTCAAATGTACTTTGCACTCTGGGAGGGTAACACTGTGGAGTTGTCAACCATGATGGGGAGACGTGATGGAGAGATCTTTGCGCAGGCAGGCCTTTCCCAGGAGGAAATGCAGCTCCGTTTTGTTGAGGTTGATCTTGAGGTGGTAGCTCTAGGAGGATGAGAACAGAGAGAGAGTCAAGCTACTAAAGAGCTAAATGAGATAATCTGTAAATAACTTGGTAAGATACGCAAGTGAGAGACTGGTGTGAAGCCCTCCTCTCTGTCCTTGAATAACTCAGGAGAACAACTGGGCAGATCCGTCTTTGTTTCGACGACGGTCTTAGTTTTGCGATAAAACCGCCACGGACACGACATAGCTGCTGCTGAAAAACCAGGGGAGACTGAAAACCTAACAATAGTTGCTAATTGCCTAGAAGATCTTGAGAGCACACCTCCCTGTACTACTCAATGGTGTGTTGTCTCATAGTATGTAGTTTCACTCATGTAGTCTCACTCTTCTATTGCAGCTGTTAAAATACATTGTATGTTGTGTGGAGTACATTGGCAGCTATAGTGTTAAACATTCAATATGCACACGAGACCTGATCGTGTGACGCCCAACACGTACTCGGCAGCTTGTTACAACCCCAACCCACAAGATCCATCATCTCTTCATAAATCCTCTAATCTCTCCAACCCCCCCATCCTCTGTCACCAGGACCTCCATATCTTCAGCACAGATGAGCACCAGGTATTCGCGGGGCGGTGCAGGAGTGAAACCAAAATTATACCTACGACCTGTACCTCTCCAACATCCGGGGCATCCTCTTCACCCTGGCCATGGAGAACGTCAAGACCACCCGCGGCAACCAGATGCTGGACCTGTATGAGGTAAGTGTTCAAAGTGTGTTTGTGTGTGTGCACATGTGTACATGTGTATGTTCCTATGTCATCACATTAACATTCATTGTGGATCGTCCCTACTTTTTCCCCCTTCTTTCTCAGGATGAATCACCAGTTTATCACCCAGACACTGGCAGGTGTGATGGAGGGAGGAAGAGGAGTGAGATATGGGTCTGATCTTCAGAGTCAGAAGTCATTAACAATGATACTACTCAAATCAAATTGAATCAAATTTTACTTGTCACATAAGCTGAATACAACAGGTGTAGATCTTAACCAACAATGCAGTTCAAGAAGTAGAGTTAATAAAATATGTACTACTGTAAATAAACTAAAGTAAAAAATAAAACAAAAAGTAACTCAATAAAATAACAATAACGAAGCTACAGTCGTATGAAAAAGTTTGGGCACCCCTGACAATTTACATGATTTCCATTTATAAACAATTGGGTGTTTGGATCAGCAATTTAATTTTGATCTATCAAATTACTGATGGATACAGTAATATTTCAGTAGTGAAATGAGGTTTATTGGATTAACAGAAAATGTGCAATATGCATCAAAACAAAATTAGACAGGTGCATAAATTTGGGCACCCCAATAGAAAAATCACATCAATATTTAGTAGAGCCTCCTTTTGCTAAAATAACAGCCTCTAGACGCTTCCCATAGCCTCTAATGAGTGTCTGGATTCTGGATGAAGGTATTTTGGACCATTCCTTCTAACAAAACATCTCCAGTTCAGTTGGGTTTGATGGTTGCCGAGCATGGACAGCCCACTTCAATTCATCCCACAGATTCTTAATGATATTCAGGTCTGGGGACTGGGATGGCCATTCCAGAACATTGTAATTGTTCCTCTGCATAAATGCCCAGGTAGATTTTGAGCAGTGTTGTGGGTCGTTGTCTTGTTGAAATATCCAGCCCCGGTGTAACTTCAACTTTGTGACTGATTCTTCAACAAAATTCCCAAGAATCTGCTGATATTGAGTGGAATCCATGCGAACCTCAACTTTAACAATATTCCCAGTACTGGCACTGGCCACACAGCCCCACAGCATGATGGAATCCCCACCAAATTGTACTGTGGGTAGCAAGTGTTTTTCTTGGAACGCTGTGTTATTTTGCCGCCATGCATAACGTCCCTTGTTATGACCAAATAACTCAATCTTTGTTTCATCAGTCCACAGCACCTTATTCCAAAATTAAGCTGGCTTGTCCAAATGTGCGTTTGCATACCTCAAGCGACTCTGTTTGTGGTGTGTGTGCAGAAAAGGTTTCTTCCGCATCACTCTCCCATACAGCTTCTCCTTGTGCAAAGTGCGCTGAATTGTTGAACGAGGCACAGTGACACCATCTGCAGCAAGATGATGTTGTAGGTCTTTGGAGGTGGTCTGTGGGCTGTTTTTGACCGTTCTCACCATCCTTCGCCTTTGCCTCTCCGATATTTTATTTGGCCTGCCACTTCTGGCCTTAACAAGAACTGTGCCTGTGGTCTTCCATTTCCTCACTATGTTCCTCACAGTGGACATTGACAGCTTAAATCTCAGTGATAGCTTTTTGTAGCCTTCCTCTAAACCATAATGTTGAACAATCTTTGTTTTCAGGTCATTTGAGAGTTGTTTTGAGGCCCCATGTTGCCACTCTTCAGAGGAGAGTCAAAGAGAACAACAACTTGCAATTGGCCAACTTAATGAGCTCACCAAACCAATTGTGTGTTCCAATTAATCAGTGCTAAGTAGTTACAGGTATTCAAATCAACAGAATGACAAGAGTGGCCACATTTTTGCATAGCCTATTTTTCACATCTGATTTAATTTCATACAACTTAATAGTGCTACACTAAAAATCTTTGTCTGGACAATACCCCAGTACTCAGCTTTTATTAGAAAATTAATGGCATGCCACTGATCATTTTCTGTGACGACAGAGTAAATTATTATGCAGCCTCAGAGGGGTGCCCAAACTTTTTCATACGACTGTATATACATGGGAAGGTACCAAGTAGATAGATTGCAGAATGCTTCATTAATGCATATTGAAAGATTGTAAAAGGCTCTCTGCGGGGAGACCGACTGCATGTACTGAGGGAAGTCTGGTTTCTCAGTGGTCGTTTATCATACTAGTGCTACTGTGCTGAAAGTTGTTGTGTTGTTTGTTTTGTCTATGTAGGTGGATCCACATGCATACATCAGTCTATATTTAATATTAAGGTACCAAGTCAATCTGCGGGGGTACAGGTTAGTGAAGGTAATTTGTACATGTATTGTAGGTAAGGGCAAAGTACTACTCCTGCTCCTTCTAACATATGTGTTAACAGTTTACAAAAAAAGGCTTAGTATTAAAGTTGATTTTCATACAGAGTGAGTAAAAATCATCTTGATAATCCAACCCTCCATCCCGCCATCTCTTCCTCCCTTCCTCCCTCTGGCTTTTCCTCCCTCCTACCACTCACTTATTCAAAAGCTATTTATAGCTCTAAGTAGGAAATCGGTACTTCATCATTGGGCTGTCGTTGATTTGTTGGCCTACCACTCTGAGTATTAATTATGTTAGGCCAGTCAGGATGTTCTGTAATATTCAGTGTTGAAGTTCATACCTCTGGGAGATGGATTGAATCAAGAACCTAAAGCTAAATTGCTACGTTTAACCTGAATGGGAGTCCGAGAAAAAATGTTTGACTGAAGGAAAGATTGTCCAGATTGAATCCAACTGACATTCAAATTACTCCCATCAGGCTAAAGTGGGAAGCAGGATTTTTTAAATAACCGTATATAATTGATTTGAGAGCGCGAAAGACAGAAAAAAAAGAGAGTGGGAAAGAGAAAGTGAGAGAATACTGACGAGAAGCAATTCATTATTTGACGAGAGCAGGGAGAACAGTAAAAGACTGTTGCTTTCACTCAGTCTCTCTGTTCCCTGTTGAGCTCAAAGTACTTAGTGGCCATTGGGCTTGAGGCCATTAGGCTTCTGAAGGCCAACACTCCAGGGTATGTCACAACAATACTTGGGACTCCGATAAAGTACTTTGGTCAGACTAATATCTATTTTTCAGAGGAATTCAGATGAATAGTCTGTCTCTTAAAGAAATGTTGAAGATTCAAGTGAAATGTTAAAGCGATACATACAGCATAACTTTACAATAGTTTGTGATTAGCGCACGCATGCATACACAGAGGGTTAAACTAGTTAACACAACATCATACTGAATGGAAAACTGGATTGTTGTAACTTCAACCAGTTTTACTCACCCGGTATGAAAATCAACTTTAATACTAAGCCCGTTTCTGTAAACCGTTAACACATATGTTAGAAGGAGCAGGAGGAGTACTTTGCCCTTACCTACAGTACATGTACAAATTACGTTGACTAGCCTGTACCCCCGCAGATTGACTTGGTACCTTAATATTAAATATAGACTGATGTATGCATGTGGATCCACCTACATAGACAAAACAAACAACACAACAACTTTCAGCACAGTAGCACTAGTATGATAAACGACCACTGAGAAACCAGACTTCCCTCAGTACATGCAGTCGGTCTCCCCGCAGAGAGCCTTTTACAATCTTTCAATATGCATTAATGAAGCTTTCTGCAATCTATTAGAAAGATGGATCCACTGCTGAATCAGAGAATCAGAGGCTCCGAATGGGGAGGAAATGGGGGGGGGGGGTTTAAGAGTGTTGGCAGAGAGCTAATACACACACACACACTCACTCACAAACCGCTAGGCTAACAGAAAGGATCATCATCCTCATGACCATTAGATATTACTGGAATACTGGACGTTGTTGTTTTGCCTTCATAGATGTTCCCACATGCACGCATACAGGTAACTGCCAAAATAAAGGAAACACCAACATAAAGTGTCTTAATAGGGCAGATGGTTTACATCATTTGCATGCTCATCAAACCATTCAGTGACCACTTGAAAGTACTACTTAAGTCATTTTTTGTGGTATTTGTACAAATTATATTTTTTGACAACTTTTACTTTTACTTCAGCTAAAGAAAATTACTCCATACTCCATACATTTTCCCTGACACCCAAAAGTACTCGTTACATTTTGAATGCTTAGCAGGACAGAAAAATTATCTTATTCACACATTTATCAAGATAACATCCCTGGTCATCCCTACTGCCTCTGATCTGGCGGTGTCAGAGTCCTTTAAGAACAGTGGATTTGGAGGGTTTGAATAAATGTATATTTTATTACCGGAAAAAACGGTCACGCCAAAAACACAAGGGGTATCAACTGACCGGCCCATACACAGGACCCAAAATGTCAGGAAAAATAAAAAACAATCGAACATCCACAAACTAACAGTATAACAATCCCGCACAAACCTAGGCGGGCCTAACAGGCTTACATAGACAAAAATCATGAAACACAGTAAGGAGCCACCTTCGGTGGGAGTCGTGACAGGCGGATTGGACTCACTAAACACATGCTTCATTTGTAAATGATGTCTGAGTGTTGGAGCATGCCTCTGGCTATCTGTAAATAAAATAAAAATAAGGTTTGCTCTATATAAGGAATTTGAAATTATTTGTCTTTAGTATATTTAAACCCAAACACTTTAATACTTTTACTCAAGTAATATTTTACTGGGTGACTTTTACTTTTTGTCATTTTCTGTTTGAAGATGGAGCTGAGGAACATGGCTGACATTTGACATTCTCCCAACCAATTGTGCTATTTTTTTGGGGCGGGGGGGGGGGGGGGGATTGTGTAACTAAGTGCAACTAAGTGCATTGTGCAATAAGTGCATTGTGCATTGATGACGTCGTCCCCACAGTGACTGTACGTACATATCCCGATCAGAAGCCATGGATTACAGCCAACATCCACATCGAGCTAAAGGCAAGAGCTGCCGCTTTCAAGGAGTGGGAGGCTAATCCGGACACTTATAAGAAATCCCGCTATGCCTTTTATGCTCGCTTCGAGGCAAGCAACACTGAAACATGCACGAGAGCACCAGTTCTTCTGGAAGACTGTGTGATAACGCTCTCGGTAGCCGATGTGAACAAAACCTTTAACCTCTAGCGATGAGCAATCCCGTATCAGGGAGCGTAATCATAGCCTCAAGCTCATTACCATAACGCAACGTTTCCTATTCATGAAAATCGCAAATGAAATGAAATAAATATATTCAAACACAAGCTTAGCCTTTTGTTAACAACACTGTCATCTCAGATTTTAAAAATATGCTTTTCAACCAAAGAGTATTGATAGCCTAGCATAGCATTAAGCCTAGCATTCAGCAGGCAACATTTTCACAAAAACAAGAAAAGCATTCAAATAAAATAATTTACCTTTGAAGAACTTCGGATGTTTTCAATGACGAGACTCTTAGTTAGATAGCAAATGTTCATTTTTTCCAAAAATATTATTTGTGTAGACGAAATAGTTCCGTTTTGTTCATCACGTTTCGCTAAGAAAAAGACCGGAAAATGCAGTCACTTACAACGGCAAACCTTTTTCCAAATTAGCTCCATAATATCGACAGAAACATGACAAACGTTGTTTAGAATCAATCCTCAAGGTGTTTTTCACATATCTATTTGATAATCTATCAGTGGTGGCAGTTGGCTTCTCATTAGAAGCAAACGGAAAAATACTGCAGCTGGAGATTACTCAATAATTGCGACGGAGGACACCAAGCGACCACCTGGTTGACGTAGTCTCTTATGGTCAATCTTCCAATGATATGCCTACAAATATGTCACAATGCTGTCGACACCTTGGGGAAGCGACAGAAAGCCTAAGCTCATTCGTGGCCCATTCACAGCCATATAAGGAGTCATTGGCATGAGGCGGTTTCAAAAAATGCGGAAATTCCTGATTGGATTTTTATCTTGGTTTTTTATGGAACATCAGTTCTGTGGCACTCACAGACAATATCTTTGCAGTTTTGGAAATGTCAGAGTGTTTTCTTTCCAAAGCTGTCAATTATATGCATAGTCGAGCATCTTTTCGTGACAAAATATCTTGTTTAAAACGGGAACGTTTTTCATCCAAAAATTAAAATAGCGCCCCCTATATCCAAGAAGTTAAACAGGTTAACCTCTTTGATCTCTAGGGGCGCTATTTCATTTTTGGATAAAAAACGTTCCCGTTTTAAGCGCGATATTTTGTCACGAAAAGATGCTCGACTATGCATATTCTTGACAGTTTTTGAAAGAAAACACTCTGAAGTTTCAGAATCTGCAAAGATATTGTCTGTAAGTGCCCCAGAACTCATTCTACAGGCGAAACCAAGATTATGCGTCAACCAGGAAATGAGCAGAATTTCTGAAGCTCTGTTTTCCATTGTCTCCTTATATGGCTGTGATTGTGCAAGGAATGAGCCTACACTTTCTGTCGTTCCCCCAAGGTGTTAGCAGCATTGTGACGTATTTGTAGGCATATCATTGGAAGATTGACCATAAGAGACTACATTTTCCAAGTGTCCGCCTGGTGTCCTGCGTGGAATTCGGTGCGCAATTGCCAGCTGCTTGTACTTTTCCATTTGATTGAGGGGAGAAACCATGCTTCCAAGAACGATATATCAATGAAGAGATATGTGAAAAACACCTTGAGGATTGATTCTAAACAACGTTTGCCATGTTTTCAGTCGATATTATGGAGTTAATTTGGAAAAAAGTTCGCGTTTTGAGGACTGAATTTTCGGGTTTTTTTGGTAGCCAAATGTGATGTATAAAACGGAGCTATTTCTAATACACAAAGAATATTTTTGGAAAAACTGAGCATCTGCTATCTAACTGAGAGTATCCTCATTGAAAACATCAGAAGTTCTTCAAAGGTAAATGATTTTATTTGAAGGCTTTTATGTTTTTGTTGAAATGTTGCGTGCTGGATGCTAACGCTAATGCTAACGCTAAATGCTACGCTAGCTAGCTACTTTTACACAAATTATTGTTTTCCTATGGTTGAGAAGCATATTTTGAAAATCTGAGTTCTGATTGTTTACAAAAGGCTAAGCTTGAGAGATGGCATATTTATTTCATTTCTTTGGCGATTTTCATGAATAGTTAACGTTGCGTTATGGTAATGAGCTTGAGTCTGTATTCCTGTTACCGGATCCGGGATGGGGAGATCAGAGAGGTTAACATTCACAAAGCCGCTGCGTCAGATGGATTCCAGGACGTGTACTCAAAGCTTGCGCGGACCAACTGTCAAGTGTCTTCACTGACATTTTCAACCTCTCCCTGACCGAGTCTGTAATACCTATATGTTTCAAGCAGACCAAGCGAAGGTAACCTGCCTAAATGATTACCACCCCATGGCACTCACGTCATAGCCATGAAGTGCTTTGAACGACTGGTCATGGCTCACATCAACAGCATCATCCTGGACACTCTAGACCCACTCCAATTTGCAGACCGCCCCAACAGATCCACAGATGACGCAATCTCAGTCGCACTCCACACTGCCCTTTATCACCTGGACAAAAGGAACTCCTATGTGAGAATGCTGTTCATTGACTACAGCTCAGTGTTCAACACCATAGTGCCCATGAAGCTCATCACTAAGCTAAGGACTCTGGGACTAAACACCTCCCTCTGCAACTGGATCCTGGACTTCCTGAAGGGTAGGCAACAACACGTCTGCCATGCTGAGCCTTAACACCCGGGCCCCTCAGGGGTGTGTACTTAGTCCCCTCCTGTACTCCCTGTTCACACACGACTGCGTGGCCAAACACAACTCCAATACCATCATTAAGTTTGCCGACAACACAACAGTGGCCTGATCACCGACAATGATGAGACGGCCTATGGGGAGGAGGTCAGAGAACTGGCAGTGTGGTGCCAGGACAGCAACCTCTCCCTCAATGTGAGCAAGACTAAGGAGCTGATTGTGGACTACAGGAAAAGGCGGGCCGAACAGGACCCCATTAACATTAATGGGGCTGTAGTGGAGCGGGTCGAGAGTTTCAAGTTCCTTGGTGTCCACATCACCAACAAACTATCATGGTCCAAACATACCAAGACAGTTGTGAAGAGGGCACGACAAAACCTTTTCCCCCTCAGGAGACTAATAAGATTTAGCATGGGTCCCCAGATCCTCTCTCGCTCTCTTTCTTTCTCTCTCTCCAGTCTGATGTCTGCTGCTTCTTGTATCCTAGTGCAAGACGCTGCCTTGTTGAGTGTTATTCACAACCTTGTCACACACAGTACTCTAGTGTTCTCACATCTGAAGTGATGTTGATGAGATGTCAGAATCAATAGAGAACAGGCCCAGAGGATGAAAGTTTCCCAATCTTTAAAAAATTTTTTTTGTCTCCCACAACCTTTCTGCCCTTGTTTTGTAGTTGTTAGAAAATGAAACAGTTCTATTCTGGTTTGTTTTGTGTGTTGTGTTTTCCTTCTACACCACGTCGCTGTCGACTGACTATAAGTAAACCCAAGACACATGACGTTGTTGTTTTCTCGTCAAGTTGTTATGCCTCCACACTTTGAAAGTCAGAGAGTGTTATGTTTTTTATTCTTCTGTTCAGCAGAACGTGTGTTAAATGTAGTCAATTATATACAACCTGAGATTCTGCGACTGACTGTCTATGGAGACTATTCACTACGCTGATCTTCCATGAACCCAGTTGACTCACTGTAATTGAGAGCATCAGGTCTCGTATTCAGAGAATTAATGTTGATCAAAGATCAGATCCCCCGGTCCATGTAATCTCATTTAAAAGTCAAAACGGATCCTAGATCAGCACTCCTACACAGAGTTACACTGAACAGTGCCTTCGTTTAAGTATTCTGACCCCTTGACTTTTTCCACACTTTGTTACTTTACAGCCTTATTCGATAATGGATTGAATAAATAAAAATCTACAAACTATCTACAAACAATACCCCATAATGACAAAGTGAAAACATGTTTTTAGACATTTTTGGAAATCTATTAAAAATACAAACAGATGTACCTTATTTCAAGGAGCGGGACACTAATCCGGACAGTTATAAGAAATCCTGCTATGCCCTCAGACGAACCATCAAACAAGCAAAGCGTCAATACAAGAATAAGATTGAGTCCTACTACACTGGCTCTGAAGCTCGGCAGATGTGGCAAGGCTTGAAAACTATTACGGACTTCAAAGAGAAACCCAGACGCGAGCTGCCCAGTGATGCAAGCCTACCAGATGAGCTAAATGCCTTTAATCCTTGCTTCGAGGCAAGCAACACTGAAACATGCACGAGAACACCAGCTGTTCTGGACGACTGTGTGATAACGCTCTCGGTAGCCGATGTGCGCAAGACCGTTTAACCTGTTGGTACTAGGGGGCAGTATTTTCATTTTTGGAAAAATAACGTTCCCAAATTAAACAGGATATTTTGTCAGGACAAGATGCTAGAATATGCATATAATTGACAGCTTAGGATAGAAAACACTCTAAAGTTTCCAAAACTGTAAAAATATTGTCCGTGAGTATAACAGAACTGATGTTACAGGCGAAAGCCTGAGAAAATCCAATCCCGGAAGTGACTCATCTTTTGAAAGCCCTGCGTTCTGATGCGTCCCTATTGAGCTGTGAATGCCCTATCAACCAGATTACGCTTTCTATGTATTCCCCAAGGTGTCTACAGCATTGTGACATAGTTTTAAGCATTTATGTTGAAGAATACCTGTAGGCGGCTTCATTGCGCAAGTGGTGACCTGATGCTCCCAGAGAAATTCTCGTGTAAAATACATAGGTAGCCATTATTCCAATCGCTTCTACTGAGAAACCAATTGTCCCGGTTGATATATTATCGAATAGATATTTGAAAAACACCTTGAGGATTGATTATAAACAACGTTTGCCATGTTTCTGTCGATATTATGGACCTAATTTTGAATATTTTTCGGCGTTGTCGTGACCGCAAATTCCGGTCGATTTCTCAGCCAAACGTGATGAACAAACAGGGCTATTTCGCCTACAAAAATAATCTTTTGGAAAAAAATGAACTTTGGCTATCTACCTGGGAGTCTCCTGAGTGAAAACATCCGAAGTTCATAAAAGATAAACGATTTAATTTGATTGCTTTTCTGATTTTCATGACAAGGTTGCCTGCTGCTAGCAAGGCATAATGCTATGCTAGGCTATCGATAAACTTACACAAATTCTTGTCTAGTTTTGGCTGTAAAGCATATTTTGAAAATCTGAGATGATAGGGTGATTAACACAAGGCTAAGCTGTGTTCCAATATATTTCACTTGTGATTTTCATGAATAGGAAGATTTTCTAGGAAGATTTATGTCCGTTGCGTTATGCTAATTAGTGTCAGATGATGACAACGGTCCCGTTCACGGGATGGGGTGTCACTAGAGGTTTTAAACAGGTCAAAATTCACAAAGCTGTTGTGCCAGACAGATTACCAGGACGTGTACTCAAAGCATGCGCGGACCAACTGTCAAGTGTCTTCACTGACATTTTCAACCTCTCCCTGACTATGTAATACCTACATGTTTCAAGCAGACCACCATAGTCCCTGTGCCTGAGGAAGCGAAGGTAACCTGCCTAAATGATCACTGCCCCGTGGCACTCATTTTGGTAGCCATGAAGTGCTTTGAAAGGCTGGTCATGGCTCACATCAACAGCATCCTCCCAGACACCCTATACCCAGTCCAATTCACATACCGCCCCAACAGATCAACAGATGATGCAATCTCAATCGCACTCCACACTGCCCTTTCTCACCTGGACAAAAGGAACTCTTATGTGAGAATGCTGTTCATTGACTACACCATAGTTCAACACCATAGTGCCCACAAAGCTCATCACTAAGCTAAGGACTCCAGGTGGTAAGAGTAGGCAACAACACGTCTGCCATGCTGATCTTTAACACTGGGCCCTTCAGGGGTGTGTAATTAGACCCCTCCTGTATTCCCTGTTCACCCACACGACTCCAACACCATCATTAAGTTTGCTGACGACACAACAGTGGTAGGCCTGATCACCGACAGCGATGAGAGAGCCTATAGGTGGTAGGTCAGAGAACTGGCAGTGTTGTGCCAGGACAACATCCTCTCCCACAATGTGAGCAAGACAAAGGAGCTGATCGTGGACTACAGCAAAAGGCGGGCCGAACAGGCCCCCATTAACATCGATGGGGCTGTAGTGGAGCGGGTCAAGAGTTTCAAGTTTCTTGGTGTCCACATCACCAACCAACGATCGTGGTCCAAACACACCAAGAAGAGGGCACGACAAAACCTTTTCCCCCTCAGGAGACTGAAATGATTTAGCATGGGTCCCCAGATCCTCAAAAGGTTCTACAGCTGCACCATCGATAGCATCCTGACCGGTTGCATCACCGCCTGGTATGGCAACTGCTCAGCATCTGATCGTAAGGCGCTACAGAGGGTGGTGCGAATGGCCCAATACATCACTGGGCACCCCCCTCCCCCAATCTATTTGTTTTGTACACTGCTGCAACTCGCTATTTATTATCTATACATAGTCACTTCACCCCTACCTACATTTACAAATGACCTTTAACCTGTACCCCCCACACTGACTCGATACCAGTACCCCCTGTATATAGCCTTGTTATTGTGTTACTTCTATAATTTTTTACTTTAGTTTATTTGGTAAATATTTTCTTAACTCTTCTTGAACTGCACTGTTGGTTAAAGGGATTGTAAGTAAGCATTTCATGTTAAGGTTTCCCTACACCTGTTGAATTCGACGCATGTGACATAAAGTTTTATTTGATTTTGATTTGATCTTTAAATATTAATATTCAGACTTTTTGCTATGAGACTCAGAATTGAGCTCAGGTTCATCCTGTTTCCATTTCCCGTAGAGCTCCGAGACAGGATTGTGTTGAGGCATAGATTTGGGGAAAGGTACCAAAAAATAAATGTCTGCAGCCTTGAAGTTCCCCAAGAACACAGTGGCCTCCATCATTCTTAAATAGAAGAAGTTTGGAACCACCAAGACTCTTCCTAGAGCTGGCCGCCCAACCAAACTGAGCAATCAGGGGAGAAGGGCCTTGGTCAGGGAGGTGACCAAGAACCCGATGGTCACTCTGACAGAGCTCTAGAGTTCCTCTGTGGAGATGGAAGAAACTTCCAGAAGGACAACCATCTCTGCAGCACTCCACCAATCAGGCTTTTATGGTAGAGTGGCCAGACGGAAGCCGCTCCTCAGTAAAAGGCACATGGCAGCCCACTTGGAGTATTCCAAAATGCACGTAAAGACTCTCAGACCATGATAAACATGAACTATTTGGCCTGAATGCCAAGAGTCATGTCTGGAGGAAACCTTACACCATCCCTACAGTGAAGCATGGTTGTGACAGCATCATGCTGTGTCAATGTTTTTCAAGGGCAGGGACTAGGAGATCAGTCAGGATCGAGGCAAAGTTGAACGGAGCAAAGTACAGAGGGATCCTTGTTGATAACCTGCTGCAGTGTACTCAGGACAATGACCCTAAGCACACATCCAAGACATCGTAGGAGTGGCTTCAGGACAAGTCTCTGAATGTCTTTGAGTGGCCCAGCCACAGCCCGGACTTGAACCCAATCGAACATCTCTGGAGAGACCTGAAAATAGCTCTGCAGCGACGCTCCCCGTCCACTGTAGAGCTTGAGAGGATCTGCAGAGAAGAATGGTAGAAACTCCCCAAATACAGGTGTGCCATGCTTGTAGCGTCATAACCAAGAAGACTCTAGGCTGTAATCTCTGCCAAAGTTGCTACAACAAAGTACTGAGTAAATGGTCTGAATACTATTACAGCCACACCCGTTGCTGACAGGTGTATACAATTGAGCGCACAGCCATGCAATCTCCATAGAAAAACATTGGCAGTAGAATGGCCTTATGGAAGAGCTCAGTGACTTTCAACATGGCAACGTCATTGGATGCTACCTTTCCATCAAGTCAATTCATAAATTGTCTGTGCTGCTAGAGGTTAACTGTAAGTGCTGTTGTGAAGTGGAAATGTCTAGCAACAACGGCTCAGCAGCAACGTGTAGACCACAGAAGCTTACAGAAGGAGACCGCTAAGTGCTGCAACACTCACTACTGAGTTCCAAACTGACTTTGGAAGCAACGTCAGCACAATAACTGTTTGTCGGGAGCTTCATGAAATGTGTTTCCATGGCCTAGCAACTGCAGAAAATCCTAACCATCACCATGTGCAATGCCAAGCGTTGGCCGGAGTGGTGTAAAGCTCACTGCCATTGGACTCTGAAGCAGTGGAAACATTCTCTGGAGTGATGAATCACGCTTCACCATCTGAAACACCAACTGCAAGCCAGGCCTAATTGCCTAAAATCAATGCCCGACCTCACTAATGCTCTTGTGGCTGAATGGAAGCAAATCCCCGCAGCAATGTTCCAACATCTAGCGGAAAGCCCAGAAGATTGGAGGGGGACCAAAGGGGGGACCTACTCCAGAGTAATGAACATGATTTTGGAATGAGATGTTCAACGAGCAGGTATCCACATACTTTTGGTCATGTAGTGTATGAGATGGGATTTTTTGCATCCCAAATGGCACCCTATTTACTAGTAGCCTACACTACTTTAGAACAGAGCCCTATGGGCCCTGGGTGGCATTTGGGATTCATTTGATGTGTTATTGTGTCGTGAATCTGTTCCAGGATAATTTTTGATGATGGGCTGCCGTGGACCAGCTTCTCCTTGGTGCCTCTGTTCGTGGACGGGATGCTGGCAGAGGCCGGGACAGAGAACCAGATCATGACGTGAGTAGGGACGATGGAGGATGAGGGATGAGATGAGTAGTGACGAATGATCTAGAGATGGGGGCATGATGTTATTTTGTCCTCTGTTCTTTTGAGACCCTGTTCCTTTTGGTGAGGAGAGAGCGGGGGTAGCGAGAGATGGAGAACTGAAGGGAGGATGTGTTTCGACTCACTGTGCTGGGACACTTGTTTTTTTTGAGGGGGAGGGATTATTGGAGATGGAGGGAGAGAGAAATGGAGGTATGACGTGTTTAATCTTTCTTTCTTCCATTCTTTTGGTGAAAGGGAGGAATTATGTAATTTCTCTCCTCGTTCTCTTGGGAACCCTGTTCCTCTTGGAGAGAAGGTATGAGGGGATGGGGAGGATAGAATATAGGAGTGGGAGGAATTTTAATTAAACGAATACTGAAGTCTCGTCTTTATTAACAGACGTCTAAATGGGAGATGAGGACTGATAGACATATTTAACTAGGAATATTAAATTACTCATAGACTTGAGGTAATTGTTGAAAACTTGTAGCGCTAACCACCTCTGTCGAGATATATTGTGTACCCATCCAGTTGCCATGTTCATTATGAAGGAACAGTGAGGTTATCTTACTTTGGTTTTCAAGGTTTTTCGGACACTTTGTCTCGGACCTATGGCTAATCTTCAACAGGGAATGTGTCATGCCTGCTCCCTCTCCCGCTCCCCCTCCATGGCACTTGAGGGCGCCAGGCTACCCGTTATCATACACACATGTTACCAACATTATGTGCAGCTGCGCTCATTGGACTCACCTGGACTCCTTCACTTTGTTGATTACTTCCTGTATACCTGTTCTTTGGTTGTGTTCCTGTTGTCTGCATTGTCCGTATAGTGTTTATGTGTTTCTGTCCAGACGCTGTTCCTGTTCCGTTTCATGTTGTATAGTGTTTGTTATTTGTTCCTGTCCAGACGCTGTTCCTGTTCCATTTCATGTCCCTCAGCTATTAAACCTTCACTCCCTGTACCTGCTTCTCATTTCTGCGTTGATCCTTTCAGAATGTGGAAACCACTACAAGAAACATCAGGGAGTTATTTTTGTTTTGTTGGTGACGCCGGACCCTTGGCCGCCACCGAAGGAACCAGGGGTGCCCAAACCAGCTCGTCGGGCTTCCACACCCAAGCTGGCTCGAGAGGTTTCCTTGCCATGGTTGGCTCGGAAGGCTCCCATCCCATGTCATGCTTCAGCCGGCCCGTTGGGCTCCTATGCCTTAGCCGGACCATGAGTTTTCTTGTTTTGTTGGTGATGCCGGGCTTGGATTCCGGCGCCGATGGAACCGGGGGTGCCTAAGCTGGATCGTCGGGCCGTCATGCCCAAGCTGGCTCGAGAGGTTTCCTTGCCTCGGTTGGCTCGGCAGGTTCCCATCCCACGTCATGCCTCGGCCGGCCCATAGGGTTTCTACGCCGCAGTGCATGGTATCTGAAGCAATTGGCTTACGAAATCTATGGATAGTAGCCCATAATTGCATCTGTCAAACAGGTACAACTCTAATTTCTTGAATAGGAAGAAATAGGCTCCAACACAAAGCCCTTTTGTTGTTAATAGCATAAAGCAAATTAAACTGCTGCTACTACATATTAACATAGGTTATGTAAATGGCTTAAAGTGTAATATGTAATATGTACTGTAATACTGTAATATGGCTTATAGTGAAGTCAACAACTCTGATAAATAGCTTATAGTGAAGTCAACAACTCTGATAAATAGCTTCAATATGGGCAACGAAATATATTGTTTTATTAAAATCCATTATATCAGTAGCAAGCTTACCTCCGGTCCTCCTTTTAATCTTTGATTTCTCCCTCTCAAACTGAACAGGGCATCAGTAGGCCTAGTCTGCGCAGACAGACTAAGAAGCCTTTGACCCGCCTCTTAATGTTGCGACGAGCAATCCCGTATCCGGGATCGTAATTATAGCCTCAAGCTCATTACCATACGCAACGTTAACTATTCATGAAAATCGCAAATGAAATGAAATAAATATATTGGCTCTCAAGCTTAGCCTTTTGTTAACAACACTGTCATCTCAGATTTTCAAAATATGCTTTTCAACCATAGCAAAACAAGCATTTGTGTAAGAGTATTGATAGCTAGCATAGCATTAAGCCTAGCATTCAGCAGGCAACATTTTCACAAAAACAAGAAAAGCATTCAAATAAAATCATTTACCTTTGAAGAACTTCGGATGTTTTCAATGAGGAGACTCTCAGTTAGATAGCAAATGTTCAGTTTTTCCAAAAAGATTATTTGTGTAGAAGAAATCGCTCTGTTTTGTTCATCACGTTTGGCTGAGAAAAAAAAACGAAAATTCAGTCATCAAAACGCCGAACTTTTTTCCAAATTAACTCCATAATATCGACAGAAACATGGCAAACGTTGTTTAGAATCAACCCTCAAGGTGTTTTTCACATATCTATTCGATGATAAGTCATTCTCTTCATATAGCCTAGACCTATAGCACATAGTATATTCTATGGATCATTTGATTGTGACCACAGTTGTGGCACAAATTGCGCACCAGAGAATCAGGGATGATTCGGGCACACCACGAGATGCTAAACTCAGCAAAAAATGAAACGTCCCTTTTTCAGGACCCTGTCTTTCAAAGAGCATTCGTAACAGCTTACAGACAGTAGGCAATTAAGGTCACAGTTATGAAAACTTAGGACACTAAATAGGTCTTTCTACTGACTCTGAAAAACACCAAAGAAAGATGCCAGGGTCCCTGCTCATCTGCGTGCCTTAGGCGTGCTGCAAGGAGGTATGAGGACTGCAGATGTGGCCAGGGCAATAAATTGCAATGTCTGTACTGTGAGACAGTGCTACAGGGAGACAGGACAGACCGCTTTTCGTCCTCGCAGTGCAGACCACGTGTAACAACACCTGCACAGGATCGGTACATCCGAACATCTCACCTGCGGGACAGGTACAGGATGGCAACAACAATTGCCCGAGTTACACTAGGAACGCACAATCCCTCCATCAGTGCTCAGACTGTCAGTGCTCAGACTGAGAGGCTGGACTGAGGGCTTGTAGGCCTGTTTTAAGGCAGGTCCTCACCAGACTTCACCGGCAACAACATCCCCTACGGGCACAAACCCACCGTTACTGGACCAGACAGGACTGGCAAGAAGTGCTCTTCACTGACGAGTCACGGATTTGTCTCACCAGGGGGGATGGTCAGATTTACATTTATTGTCGAAGGGATGATCATTACACCAATGCCTGTATTACTATTTCCAGAAAAATAGTAAACCTTCCCCCTGACTGAAATTGAAAAAGCATGCCCCTCCCCCATTTTCCTCAGGGTAACAATGTTTTTACATGGTAGATAGCGTACTTCCAGTGTTTGCGTAGTTCAAATAAGCTCAATAGGAATGGTTTGACTTGCTGTTCTATGCTAATTTGACATTTGAAAATGACATACTGTATTCCCATGTGCGTTCACTATATGGATTAATATCCTGTATGTGTTTCACAGGGCGAGCCATGTGTGATGGGCCAGAAACAGAAAATATGAAACGCAGACTAGGAAACTATTGCATGCTGGGAAAAGACTACACCGAAGTCCTCTCTGCTGAGTCGAGTATCTGTCGGGCCCAGGACTTTGAATGGTACTTATAGTGTACTAGTATAATAACTCACAATTTGCAGTATAATATGACACATGAACACATGTCCTAGAACATCTTATCACAAATTATTTATTTTTCAAACCTAAACATGACTAGTTAAACAGAAGTTCAGCATTCATTGTCCATAAAAGAGACATGTTGTATGACGCTTTGTATATTCTCCCATTTAAGCCAATTTTGGATTTAATACTGTCACGACTCCCACCGAAGTCGGTCCCTCTCCTTGTTCGGGCGGCGTTCGGCGGTCGACGTCACCGGTCTTCTAGCCATCGCCACTCCACCTTTCATTTTCCATTTGTTTTGTCTTGTTTTCCCGCACACCTGGTTTACATTCCCTCATTACTCTACGTGTATATTATCCTCTGTTCCTCCCCATGTCTGTGTGTGGTTTTGTTCGTTCGTTACATGTATGACTCTACAGGCTGGTTTTGCGCCGGGTATTGTTATCCCGTGGTTTTGTTATTTTGTACAATTTTGTGTGATTTTGTGCACTATCGCTTGTTCCTTGGGCCAGAGTGTTGACGCAGTTGCGTCCGGCTGTTTTCCTCTGCCCGATTAAAGTGTTTCTGTTCACTAATCTCTGCTCTCCTGCACCTGACTTCCTTTGACCAGTTGCGCACACTCTGACAAATACACATTTTAGGATCCCATTCATTTGGTTCATTTTCGGTTCATTTTCGGTGTCAGTGCTCTCTCTGTTTTTAATCTTCCAAAGGCAGGGAAGAGAAAAGCAAAGATACATTTGTATATAAATGCCAGCGGTGTCAGGTCAGACTGTATGAGTTTCAATTAGAATCCATTGACTCCTGTGATAGTTGTTTTAAATTATTTTGGTACTGAAATTATTATTTGATAAATTTCCTTCCTTTACTACATGGCTTGTCTCTCTCTCTCTCTCTCTCTCTCTCTCCCTCTCTCTCTCTCCCTCTCTCCCTCTCTCCCTCTCTCTCTCTCTCTCTCTCTCTCTCTTGCTCTACAGCTGGTGATAGAGACATTGAAATTAAAAAATTAAAAACAATCTCTCTGAGAAACGTTCCGAGTGAATAACAGTAGAACTTTATTACATAACAGGGTGACAATGCATTGGCCTGTTATTCTGTTGATCTGTTGTTCTGTGAACAAAGGGTCCAGGGGTTGATTCCAAAGTTGGACAGTGACAAGACTGAAAACCGAGGTTAAAAACTGAACAAAAATATAAACGCAACATGCAACAACTTCAAATAATTTACTGAGTTACAGTTCATATGAGGAAATCAGTCAATTGAAAAAATATATATTTGGCCCTATTCTATGGATTTCACATGATTGGGAAATACAGATATGCATCCGTTGGTCACAGATACCTAAAAAAGAAATGGGCCTCACAATGGACCTCAGGATCTTGTCACGGTATTGCTGTGTATTCAAATTGCCATCGATAACATTGACTTGTGTTTGTTGTCTGTAGCTTATGCCTGCCCATACCATAACCCCACAGCCACCACGGGGCACTCTGTTCCCAACGTTGACATCAGAAAACGGCTTACCCACACGACGACATACGTGGTGGTCTACAGTTGTGAGGATGGTTGGACATACTTCCAAATTCTCTAAAATGACACTGGAGTTGGCACTGGAGTTGGTAGAGAAATTATCATTAAATTCTCAGGCAACATCTCTGCATTTCACACTTCCTCAACTTGAGACATCTGTGGCTTTGTGATGTGCGACAAAACTGCACATTTAAGAGTGGCCTTTTATTGTCCACATCACAAGGGGCACTTGTGTAATTATCATGCTGTTTAATCACCTGTCAGGTGGATGTATTAATTTGGCAAAGGAGAAATGCTCACTAACAGGGATATAAACAAGTTTGTGCACACCATTTGAGCTCAGTCATGTTTAAGTGCGCATGGACATTTCTGTAATATTTCATTTCAGCTCATGAAAGATGGAAACAACACTTTACATGTTGTGTTCATATTTTAATTCAGTGTACATACATAGATATCGGTAAGGTTCTGCTTTTCTTTTCTTGGTCAACCTTGTGTTCTTTTTCTTTGTGTTCTTGAACGTAGTCCTGTTTCTTTGTGTTCTGGAACGTAGCCCTGTCGTTCATTTTTTGTTCATTGATTTCACCCGTGTTTGTTTCTCACCTGGTCTCATCAGCTCCCTATTTAGTTCAGTTCTTTCTGTTTACATGGTTGTGAGGTATTATTTGTTATTGACTGACTACCTGTGTTTGAACATTACCTGCCTGTGACCATGATTCCTGCCTTCTGCAAAGGCTCACTAAGCAGCTGCAGCGCTCTGCGCGTGAATCTACACCTTTTTCCTCCTTTACAATATCACACTTTATATATTCTATTAATAATAAGTGAGGAGAGATTGGTATTAATATGTAACCAAAACACCCTGGGAGTCTGCATGACTATAATGTACTAAACTGGACACCATACTTTTGTTTGACTTAATGGAAATTAATTGAATCAATAAATTACCAAAGCTGTGATTCAGTGGTGCTGTTATGTCCTTAACTGGACACTGTACCCTCATTGGACTCACTTGGTCCCTTATAACTATTATCCCATCCAACCATAACACCATAACTTCACTTGACAGCCTGTCAACAAATTGGGGGAGGTTCCTAATCACACTGAGGCCAGACCAGACCATAGGGAGTCCTAGACGGACCTCAGGCGTTGTTGCTTCCTGTTAGTTCAGGCAAGGCAATTAATTGATAAATCAATGACAGTGTCATAATTAGAATCGGCACTTGCCTAACCTGCTTTGCCTGATGTAAATCACTTTGTGATTGGGAGGTAGCTAACGTCAGCCGGTGGAAGTCAGCCAACCCTGATCTGGCTGCCTGTGTTGACATAGAGTCCCCCAGGCCTCAGTCTTCCTATCTCTGCTGATCTGGAGCATTTGTCAACCGCAGCTCAATCAATATATAATAATGACGCAAAGATGATCTATTATTTGTATTATGCTGAGGGGATAGGAAAGGGAAGCTCTAACATATAACACAGTAATACTGTATGTCCTTGGGATCAAAATCATATCAAATTGTATTTATCACATGCTTCGTAAACACCAGGTGTAGACGAACAGTGAAATGCTTACTCACGGGCTCTTCCCAACAATGCAGAGAGAAAAATATAGAAAAGTAATAATAAATACATAGAACAACGATAACTTGGCTATATACACGGGTACCAGTACCGAGTTGACCTGCAGATGTATGAGGTAATTGAGGTTGAAATGTACATATACATTAGGTAGATATAAAGTGTTGATATTGATCACATTCTGTATGTGATTTGTTATAGTGATTATGGCTATGAACGGCGTAGAGAAGGGAACTGTCTACCAGCGTTCTAGTTCAACCCAGCTGTACCAAGGAGCTACAGCCAAGGACATAAGTACCTCATCAGCACAGGGTGAGTTGCACATAGGGACACTGTTTTGTAGCGTTTCTATGTTATCTATTCTAAGTGAAAGCAACCCTTCTGTATATTTCTGCTCAATGAAAGGTAAAATATCTTTCAGTTTTATTAAATGTTTTAAAAAAAAATTTTAAGCATTATGATCGTCATATTATGGTCCATGTTAAAAACCCTGAATAGGTATCACACATTTCAAAATTCCCCAAGGTTAATAGTCAAGTTTTGTCTAGGAGTTAGTAAGCATTTTGGAGTTTTGTCAAAGTGAACGACAACTACTGTACGTCTTGTGTCAGACATTACATTTCAGGGTTAAAAGTTATGTTTTCTTTAGTAACTACTAAGCATTTTTAAGTTTAGTCAAAGAATAGCAAGTCTTGTTCACTTGCTCTGTCACTTCCACAATCACTTTGAGGTTAAAAAATACAAAGTTTGCGATTTCTAGTCAAGCTTCGTTGATGAACGTGACCAGTACCTTAGCCTTGTTAACTAGTGGTGTCATGAAGAAATAACCTCAGTAAACCATACTAAACATGTTCTAACTCATTTATATGGTATCTTCTTAAGGTACCGAAAAGTGGTGTCCAACAACTGCGTCAAGGGAGTCAAGGGCATGTACACACCCAGGAAGCAGATGTGTCCCAACAGGGCTCCAAAAGGCCTTTCTCTCTCCACCAGAGAGGGCAAGCTTACTGCCGACCTGCACACCAACGTCACCTTCCTAGTGCATCTGGATGAGGTAGGGCTGGGCCAAAAGCCAAAATGGCTTCCTTTTTGTATATCATTATTCTGGGCCTAGGAGCCCAAATGGACGCCTTTTGTATACATTACTGTTATGAGTTGCATTGATTTTTACCTTAAGCCATGGAATTAAAATCTGTGTTTTGTGTGTTCATGCATAGTTGTAAAAGTAGCCCTTGCATGTGGTGCACAACTCACTCACTGTAGGCCTGTTACTGAGTGAAGTATGGATTTGTTTCCCATGTTCGGCATGGATGTTTCTCCAGAAATACGCCTGAAATGATTTCCCTGTTATGTCACCTCATATACACCAACTCCTGAAAGTTTTAATAGTCACTTGCAACATAATATCACCCACACACAGCTACAGAACCAAGCCCTGAGCCGAGAGACCTTAAAGAGAGATGCACCCCTGGAGACCCTGTTATAGAGTGATAGACTCAGAGTAGCCTCCTTCTAGAGCCAGGGCCTTGCCTTGATCCCCTTACTCCCTCGACACTGTTCAACCACCTTATATTAAATTCAGGTGGAAAAAGTGTGGGAGCGCTCTGCTCGGTGTGGTGGTGCTTTCCCCCTGCACTGCAACTAAGAAGTAAGTGTCTTTCTCACTAGGTCTCTCCCGGGCCCACATGACATATTACAGTGTGATGAGTTGAGGAATTGAGGGTCTATTTCTTTCATTAAGAAATGATTCCTCTGATAGATGGAAAGGGGGAAGGAAAGAGAGAGAGAGGTGGGGGGAGTACTTATGCATTCGGGAAATCCTTCATTCCCATTGAATTCAGACTTTAATTTATATTCATGAAGCCCGAGATGGCAGTATTTCTTGGTGAGAGGAAATGGCCCTAAATATTTAAGTGGTATTGCTACTGTACCTCAGGAGTAAATGTCAGTTGGCTTAGAGTATCTTTACTGCACCTAATGTCTCTAGAGAGTTTAAAACAGCAGGTCTGGGACAAAGTAGCACATCCGGTGAACAGGTCAGGGTTCCATAGCCACAAGTAGAAGTGTTAACTGGGGCAGCAGCACAACCAGGTGGACTGGGGACAGCAAGGAGTCATCAAGCCATGTAGTCCTGAGGCTCAAGTCCTCCGAGAGAAGACAGAAAGAGAGAGAGAGATGGCGAAAGAGAGAACATTTGAGAAAAAGAGAATTAAAGTAGAGCATTGCAGTAATCTAATCTAGAAGTGACAAAAGCATGGTTAAATTTTTCTGCATCATTTTTGGACAGAAAGTTTCTGATTTTTGCAATGTTACGTAGATGGAAAAAGGCTGTCCTTGAAACAGTCTTGATATGTTCAGGGACCAAAGTAACGCAGAGGTACATTAAAGTTTTATTTGAGACGACTCTACAACCATCAAGATTAATTGTCAGATTCAACAGAATCTTTTTTTGTTTCTTGGGACCGAGAACTAGCATCTCTGTTTTGTCCGCGTTTAAAAGTAGAACATTTGCCGCCATCCACTTCCTTATGTCTGAAACACAGGCTTCCAGGGAGGAAAATTTTGGGGCTTCACCATGTTTCATCAAAAAATACAACTGTGTGTCATCCGCATAGCAGTGAAAGTTCAAATTATGTTTACGAATGACATCACCAAGAGGTAAAATATATAGTGAAAACAATAGTGGCCCTTGAACCGAGTCTTGAGGAACACCAAAATGTACAGTTGATTTGTCAGAGGACAAACCATCCACAGAGACAAACTGATATATTTTCGACAGATAAGATCTAAACCAGGCCAGAACTTGTCCGTGTAGACCAATTTGGGTTTCCAATCTCTCCGAAAGAATGTGGTCATCGATGGGATCAAAGGCAGGTCTAGGAGCACGAGGACAGATGCAGAGCCTTGGTCTGACGCCATTAAAAGGGTAATTTACCACCTTCACAAGTGCAGTCTCAGTGCAATGATGGGGTCTAAAGCCAGACTGAAGCGTTTCATATACATTGTTTGTCTTCAGGAAGGCAGTGAGTTGCTGTGCAACAGCCTTTTACATAATTTTTTGAGAGGAATGGGAGATTTGATATAGGCCGATTAATTTTTAAATATATTCTGGGTCAAGGTAGGGCTTTTTTCAAGAGAGGCTTTATTACTGCCCCTTGTCGTGAGTTTGGTACACATCCGGTGGATAAGGAGCCGTTTATTATGTTCAACATAGGAGGGCCAAGCACAGCAAGCAGATCTTTCAGTAGTTTAGTTGGAATGGGGTCCAGTATGCATCTTGAAGGTTTAGAGGCCATTACTATTTTCATCCATGTGTCAAGAGATATAGTATTTAAAAACTTAAGTGTCTCCCTTGATCCTAGGTCGTGCACTCGGGACAACTGATCTTTGGAGAATTACGCAGATTTAAAGATGAGTCCATAATTTGCTTTCTACTGATTATGATCTTTTCATCAAAGAAGGTCATGAATTTATCACTGCTGAAGTGAAAGCCTCTTGGGGAATGCTGCTTTATAGTTAGCTTCGCGACAGTATAAAAGAATGGAACATTTTGGAATGTTCTTGTTTTCCTCAATTAAGTTTGAAAAATTGGATGATCGAGCAGCAGTGAAGGCTCTTCGATTCTGCATGGTACTGTCTTTCCAAGCCTGTCGGAAGGCTTCCACAGTTTGGTGTGGCGTCATTTCCATTCCAATTTTCTGGAAGCTTGCTTCAGGGCTCAGGTATTTTCTGTACAGCAGGGAGCTAGTTTCTCATGAAAAATGTTTTTTGTTTTTAGGGGTGCGACTTCATCTAGGGTATTACACAAGGTTAAATTGGGTTCCTCATTTAGTTGGTTAACTGATTTATGTACTCTGACCTCCTTGGGTAGGTGCAGGGAGTTTGGAAGGGCATCTAGGAATATTTGGGTTGTCAGAGAATTTATAGCACTGCTTTTGATGATCCTTGGTTGGGGTCTGAGCAGATTATTTGTTGCGATTGCAAACGTAATACAATTGTGGTCCGATAGTCCAGGATTACGAGGAAAACCATTAAGATCCACAACATTTATTCTAGTGGACAAAACTCGGTCTAGAGTATGACTGTGACAGTGAGTAGGTCCGGAGAGATGTTGAACAAAACCCACTGAGTCGATGATGACTCCGAAAGCCTTTTGGAGTGGAACTGTGGACTTTTCCATGTAAATATTGAAGTCACCAAAAATGTGAATATTATCTGCCATGACTACAAGATCCGATAGGAATTCAGGCAACTCAGTGAGGAATGCTGTATACAGCCCAGGCCTGTAAACAGTAGCTATACAAAGTGATTGAGTAGGCTGCATAGACTTAATGACTAGAAGCTCAAAAGATGAACACACAGTTGTTGTTTTTTGTAAATAGAAATTTGCTATCGTGAATGTTAGCAACACCTCCGCCTTTGCGGGATACGCGGGGGATGTGGTCACTCATGCCTCATTTAACACAGTGAATTCATCAGGCTTAAGCCATGTTTCAGTCAGGCCAATCACATCAAGATTATGATCAGTGTTTAGTTCATTGAGTATCACTGCCTTGGAAGTAAGGGATCTAAGATTAAGTAGCCCTATTTTGAGATGTGAGATATCACAATCTCTTTCAATAATGACAGGAGTGGAAGAGGTCTTTTTTCCAGTGATATTTCTAAGGCGAACACCACCATGTTTAGTTTTGCCCAACCTAGATCAACGCACATACATGGTCTCAATGGGGATAGCTGAGCTGACTACACTGACTGTGCTAGTGGCAGACTCCACTAAGCTGGCAGGCTGGCTTACAGCCTGCTGCCTGGCCTGCACCCTATCCCATTGTAGAGCTAGGGGAGTTAGAGCCCTGTCTATGTTCGTAGATAAGATGAGAGCACCCCTCCAGCTAGGATGGTCTATCACTCCTCAGCAGGCCAGGCTTGGTCCTGTTTGTGGGTGAGTCCCAGAAAGAGGGCCAATTATCTACAAATTCTATCTTTTGGGAGGGCAGAACACAGTTTTTAGACTCTGCTGTAGAGCTCATCACTCCCCCTAACTGGGAAGAGGCCAGAGACAATTGCTCGATGCCGACACATCTTTCTAGCTGATGCACCTGCTGAAGCTATGTTGCGCTTGGTGACCTCTGACTGTTTCATCCTAACATCGTTGGTGCCGACGTGGATAACAATATCCCTATACTCTCTACACTCAACAGTTTTAGCCTTAGCCAGCACCATCTTCAGATTAGCCTTAATGTCGGTAGACCTGCCCGCTGGTAAACAGTATATGGTCACTGGATTATTCGTTTTAAGTCTAATACTACGGGTAATGGAGTCGGCAATGTCTAGGGTTTTCAATTTGTCAGAGCTAATGGTGGGAGGCTTCGGTGTCTCAGAACTCGTAACAGGAGGAGGAGAGAACAGCTCGGCCTCGGACTCTGACCTGTTGCTTAATAACCTGTTTGGTATAGGGGGCAGCATTTTCACGTTCGGATGAAAAGCGTGCCCAGAGTAAACTTCCTGCTACTCAGGCCCAGAAGCTACTGTATGCATATTATTAGTATTGGATAGAAAGCCCTCTGAAGTTTCTAAAACTGTTTGAATGATGTCTGTGAGTATAACAGAACTCATATGTCAGGCGAAAACCTTAGAAAAATCCAACCAGGAAGTGGGAAATCTGAGGTTTTTAGTTTTTAAACTCATTGCCTATTGAATATACAGTGTCTATGGGGGCATATTGCACTTCCTAGGGCTTCCACTAGGTGCCAACAGTCTTTAGAACGTTGTTTGAGGGTTGTACTGTGAAGTGGGGGTGAATGAGAGCTGATTCAACCAGAGGTCTGCCAGAGTGGCAGGAGCTGATCACATGCGCACCCGTGAGAGCAACCTGCATTCCATTGCATTTCTAAAGACAAAGGATTTCTCCGGTTGGAACATTATTGAAGATTTATGTTAAAAACATCCTAAAGATTGATTCTATACATCGTTTGACATGTTCCTACGAACTGTAATATACATTTCTGAACTTTTCGTATGAACTTTTGCCTGGACTTGCCCTCGCCTCGTGAGTTTGGATTTGTTTACTAAATCCGCTAACGAAAGGAGGTATTTGGACATAAATTATGGACTTTATCAAACAAAACAAACATTTAGTGTGGAACTGGGATTCATGGGAGTGCATTCTGATTAAGATCATCAAAGGTAAGTGGTAAGTGATATTTATAATGCTATTTCTGACATTTACTGACTCCACAACATGGCGGGTATCTGCATGGCTTGTTTTTGTGTCTGAGCGCCGTACTCAGATTGTTGCATGGTTTGCTTTTTCCGCAAAGCTTTTTTGAAATCTGACACAGCGTTTGCATTAAGAAGAAGTATATCTATAATTCTGTGCATAATACTTGTATCTTTTATCAAAGTTTATTATGAGTATTTCTGTAAATTTATGTGGCTCTCTGAAAATTCGCCGGATGGTTAGGAGGCACAACATTACTGACCATAAAGCGCCAATGTTAACTGAGATTTCTGGATATAAATATGAACTTTATCGAACAAAACATACATGTATTGTGTAACATGAAGTCCTATGAGTACCATCTGGTGAAGATCATCAAAGGTTAGTGATTAATTTGATCTCTATTTCGGCTGATCTATTGGCTGGAAAAATGGCTGTATGTGTTTTGTGACTAGGCTCTGACCTAACGTAATCATATGGTGTGCTTTCGCTTTAAAGCCTTTTTGAAATCGGACACGATGGGCAGATTAACAAGAAGTTAAGCTTTAATTTGGTGTATTGCACTTGTGAATGTATGAAAGTGACATATTTCGAAAATATATTTTTTAATTTCACGCTCTGCCTTTTCAGCGGAATGTTGTCGAGAAGTTTTAATGGGGAGAACCGGTTGAAAGTTTCTGTCGGCTGAGCATTCCTACAGCATTTCCTTCCAGAAGCCATGAGAAAGTTTTCCAGCTGCGGGGACTGTGTGAGGGGATTTATACTACTATCTGTACTTATTGGTGTCACAGACGCTGTTTCATGCTTTCCTACACTTAAATTATCCTTGCCTAAAGATTGCGTCTGAAGTTGAACTTGCAGCACGGCTATCCTCGCCATAAGAGCATCGTTTTCCTGTATATTATGAGTACAGCAACTGCAATTAGAATCCATAATGTTAATGTTGCTACTTAGCTTTGGCTGGTGGAGGGCCTGACGAAGCACATCCAAATAAAGCATCCGGGATGAAAAAGTTGAATGAAAAAAGTTGAGCGAAAATTAACAACAATATATAAAACGGGAATTAAAAAGTAAAAACCGTAAAGTTGGCAGGTAGCAAAGTAAGATTAGCAACAAAGTGCACGGCAGCACGTAAACAGGTCTACAATTACACAGCCAAATTAACGGAGAAAACATTTATTATAAATTCAAGAGAATAACCCATTAATTAAAGTACAGTTTAGGAGTGGGGTGTAACACATTGTAAGACTCAGAACATGACATCAAAACCCGTCCAATAATGTTAACGAACAGTAACACATACCAGTTTTTAAAATAGAAAAAACAGCAATCATTAGGAATTATTCATCAATTACCATGTGAATAGTTTCACAACTTTAAATGAAGTTAAATAAAGGTTAAAAAAATACAAATAAATAAGCTTAAAGTTTTTTTTAAAGGTGTATGTTTTTAACTTAACCAGTTCATAACATGTAATATGAATGTCAGAATTAATAAAAAATAATTAATCTAGTGAACAATAACTCATTAAACTGTTTGTTTATTGTGTGTGTGTGTGTGTGTGTGTGTGTGTGTGTGTGTGTGTGTGTGTGTGTGTGTGTGTGTGTGTGTGTGTGTGTGTGTGTGTGTGTGTGTGTGTGTGTGTGTGTGTGTGTGTGTGTGTGTGTGTGCGTGCGTGCGTGCGTGCACATGTGGCCTACCAGTGGGAAAGCTGGGGGTGTTTCTTCAGTTTGAAATCTGGGGTGATAGTTGACAGGGCAACTCGGAGGTCATGCTGGCTGTCCAGTTTGTTTCTGCTTTTACTTTTCAGCACAGCCATAGCAGAGAAGCCACTTTCACACAGATAGGTAGTGCTAAACGGTAGCATGATTCTGATTGCATGACAGGCGAGAGCAGTATACTCCCCCGCTAAGCTTCACCAGAACTGTGGCAGTGTCATTTCCGGGACACGCATGCTTAGTCCAAGATCAAATGACAGCTCCACCAGCTGATCCTCTTCGTTGCTCGGCAACGTGACGCTTCCCTTCTCCACTCAAAAGGGGTCTCTTATCCAGTCGTCTTGTCTCCTGTTCTGCTCCAGGAAGTAGTCGCAAAACTTTCCTTGCAGCTTGACAAGATGCTGTTTAATGGTTTTTTTGAGTGTGTCGCCGTGCGCTTTGTTAATCAGATTCTGAATCTCGAAATCAGCATTGAGAAACATGTAAATTTACCCAAATGATAAGCTTCATATTGAAGGCATCAACTTAGTCACTCTGTTCAAATATCTGCCAGGTAAGCAACCTGTGCGAGCCATTCCTCACAATCGAAATGCTGCGTTTCCGGAATAAACGCAGCAATCTCCGCCCGAAGCTCATAAAAGCGACCCAACCCCTGGAAAGGCAGCGGACTTCTGCATGATAAAGCACCTACTGGTGCTCACTCCCCATATCCCTACAGAAGGCCTGGAAACACCTGCTTTTAGTGAAACTCTTTTTGATATAGTTGACACACAGGCACCATGTCCTTCGCTGTCAATGCCTCCCTGTGTAGGAAGCAGTCGGTGCTCTCTCCAGGATCCACTTTACTACTGCAATGTGCTTTCCTGTCATGGCAGCTGCCACATCAGCGGTCACACCTACGCATCCATCCCGGACCTGTTCAACGGAGCCCAGGTGCATATCAATTGTGTTAAAGACAGCCTCTGCAGTGGTGTTGGTGGGCAAATCAGCACTAAAAAGGAACTGCTCCTCAAAGTTATTATCCCACACGTGTCTAACATAGACCATTTCAATTGCATGGTTAGCCACATCTGTGGATACATCAAGCTGCAGTGCACAATGGCCATTTTCACTGATGCGCGATGTCTGGCACGCTATGTCCTCAGACATGTCCTGGATTCTCCTCCTCATGTTGTCATTGGATAGGGGCATAGTTTTAAGTTTGTTGGCGGGTGACTCTACCAAGATTTCAGTGCACACATCTATCGCAGCAGGGAGTATGAGATTCTCTGCGCTGGTGTGTGCTTTTTTTGCACATAGCAATGTGCTGGCCCTCAAGGTATATGTAAGAGGGGCGTACTTGTGGGCAGAGAAGTCAGACGCAGGAGAGCAAAAACTGTGTTTCCAAACTGCTCAGTTTAATAACAAAAAAAAGGGTACATAACCCGACGCACACCAGGACAGACGTGCACAAGCACTTACAAATAAACAATCCCCGACAAGGACATGAGGGGGAACAAAGGGTTAAATACATAACATTTAATTGATGGGATTGAAACCAAGTGTGATGGAAGACAAGACAAAACCAAAGGAAAATGAAAGAGGATCAGCGATGGCTAGAAGTTTGGTGACTTCGACCGGCAAATGCCGCCCGAACAAGGAGAGGGACCAACTTCGGCGGAAGTCGTGACAGTATACCGAAAGTGGCTTTTCTTGTACGGTGCATACCTTCTTCAATGAATCTTGTGAGGACACCAGATATTGACATTTTCTTTAAAAAAAGGTCAGCTGTCTTATCTTTGTGGCTTGGATGCTTGGTGTCCAGATGCCTTTTCATTTTGAAGGGTTCCATACTCTTATTAGCTAACAGCTCGTTGCATAGGATGTCTACACTCACCCTGCCTGTCTTCAATATATGTAAAAGCATATTTGATGAAGTCGGGGATGTATTTTCTCTTCCTGACAGGAACCCGGTTGTCTGCCTTGTTGTTGACATGAAGAGGGAGCTGTACGTTTAAAAAACGTAAAAACTTGCCCATGATTTTACTCTGACAGCTAGCCTACATGAGTTAAATGACAGCTAACTATCCACATGTGCAATGCCTGCAGGACACATCTGCATAGTTAGCTATCAATCAAGATAGCTGTCAGAAGAAGATCTGTATTATCTGATTGGCCGCCACATTTAAAACAAAACAATGTTGCAGAGTGACATTTTTATTGGATCAGTGTGTGTGTGGCGGTGTGTAGCGGTAACGTTGTGAAAGTAAGCAACAATATGTGGTGATGCCGTATCCTTTCAAAAAGTTTCAGTGTGGCTGTTACCTTTCAAAACATTTTTTTATTAAACGTTTTATATTCTTGTAAAAGTCCCACGACCCCTTAAAATCCACCCCCGACCCCACAACCCCCCCGTTGAGAATCCCTGGTTTACACCATCCTTAGTGTGTTGACATTCACCTGAACTAGAATACAATACATTGCTGTCCAGACCATGACGTTTACCCTATTATTCATTTTGGATTTGGTGGCCCTCTGAGTCACACATGTAGCCACGGACACAAAGCGTGACATGCAGATTAGCTAGTGATCACAGGACACTTTGATAGAGAACTAGAAGTGTCCAGAGAGTGTCAACAACGGACACCAACAAAAACCTGAGTGACCTGATCTATACCACAGAAGACCTAACCCATTCCGAATGACATTTTGTCAAAGGATTGTGGGCCATTACAGTTCCACACAATAGCCTCCACTGTTATCCATTTTCTGCCATTTTATTCTACCTTTCTTTATTCTGCTTATTCATAGTTGATAATTTTCTGGGTATAATGGTGAGAAATATACCACCAGAAGCCTTTCCCCACACACAGCCAACCTTACCGTGTTTTCACACTCTGCTTCGCTTAAACAGATCGAGAAAGAGAGAGACACAATAATCGGTTTTACATTTTGCTATTGTTGTGTTTGTTGCTGGACCGGAGTCCCCTTGTGCTAATGCAGTGTAACAAATGAAGATCCCAATTGCATTGCGTTACAATGTGCCACGAGGATGCTGGGAGTTAGTTGTGCTTGCTCGCAGGGTATGTGCGGGATAAGTGGGAGAGTTTGGTCGCAGCAGCAGCTGGAGCCCCCAACAACACTTGTGGTGTGTGTGTGTATGTGTGTGTTGATCCTAGGGAAGTGCCAGATGTATCCCACCTGATTAGACCTGCTGTAGATACTCTAGTGACAGAGTACTCACACACAATAATACACAGAGAGAGAGAGAGAGAGAGAGAGAGAGACACACCTCATTAGCAGTAACAGGCAAACACACTGCTCTCACGGTGGGGCGGAACATGATGCAACCCCAATGTTGGGCTGGTGATGACTGCTTGTGTCTGTGTGTGAATGTAGCCCAGCAGTATGTTGACTAGTGTACCTGCCACCCTACTGTCTCTTGATTACTACACTGCCTCGACCTCCCTGTCGTTCTCTCTCTCCTTCACACACACACACCACAGGAGTCAGACACTCCCAGTGGTGTTATGTAACATGTCAGACTCAGGATGCACGCTAATGTAGATGTGTCACACACCGGCTGTTGGACTTTGACAAAAACAAAGAATGATTCCCTGCCTGGGCCCATGCATGCTGAGTGCTGATTACAGTGTGGTACTGTGGTTTTGGGGCATTGTATTAAACCCGATTTCAACAATGATATGTATTTAAGTCTAGAATAAACACAAGTACAATCATCTGGCTGGGCTCTCAAATATAATTTAATTGTGTTTTTTTTTAAATAATAATGGTGTTTGGGACACTTCTTTCTTTTTTTGTTCTGTCTTTCCTTCTTCATCAATAGTCCTTACTTTAAACTTGACTTGTTTTCCAGGGTGACTCAATGAGAACCAACATCCAACTGGATTTCAGAGATGGCACGGAAGTCTCCTAATCCAACCTGAGCTGGATTGAAGAGGGGATCAGATAAAAGATGGATATTCCATTTCTCGGCCTTGGCGGAAAACACTCTGGGATTTGATTCCACCACCTTGCATCTCCATGTTATATGGACGTCACCTGTATACATTAATCTATTGTGTCAGGTCTATTCAATTCCAACAATTGAGGACTGAAGTTTATTTTGTTTCAGTTTCTACTGTACTTGGTAGATAATTGGTCAGTTACTGTGATGTCGGCCAAAGATTGGGCACAGTGGTCGCTCACCTGGTGACCAAGGTTTTAAATCAGTCCCTGATTGGAGGGAAAGGATGGAAAACAATTGTGCTCTGGTTCTCAAGGATCATAATTGAATATCTCTGCCTCATATTTCTCTGTAAATAACCACCTTACTAAATATACAGCAGTGGACAATGGAGCCAGTTAAAGCCAAAGTACCAGAATGCTCTGCACATCGTGCTCTCTCGCTCTTTTCATCTTGTAATGAACAAGCCAGCCAAATGTCAAGTACATAATAGTGACAAATATAACATGCTTATGTCTAAAAGGCGTCAAGAATTATCCAGCTCTTTCAGGTGCAGTGTTTGAATTGCCCCCTTGTCTCTTGATTTGAAAAGTGAGGCTTTCGTCAATTAATGAAGGTGCCATTTTGAGGTCATTTACAGCAGAGAGAGAGAGTGCAGGTGATGCTTTTAATGCTGGCCAAGCATGATGCCACCACAGTTTTACAATTGGAATATGTTTATCACCAAACACAACCTGTCCAAATGACTCACATCACACACGCACCTGCACACACACACACACGCACACACACGCAAATACATATCTGCATAAACACTTGAAAGGGACACAGACACAGATACTGTCACGCCCTGGTGTTTTTTTTATTAATTTGGTCAGGCCAGGGTGTAACATGGGTTTTTTATGTGGTGTGTTTTGTCTTGGGGTTTTGTTAGGTATTGGGATTGTGGCTTAGTGGGGGTATAGTCTATGGCTGTCTGGAGTGGTTCTCAATCAGAGGCAGGTGTTTATCGTTGTCTCTGATTGGGAACCATATTTAGGCAGCCATATTCTTTGAGTGTTTCGTGGGGGATTGTTCCTGTCTCTGTTTGCACCAGATAGGCTGTATAGGTTTTTGCGTTACGGTTCTTGTTTTGTTCGTGTTTATTTGTTTATTAAACATGTATCAAAATTACCACGCTGCATTTTGGTCCGATCCTTGCTACACCTCCTCTTCAGAGGAGGAGATAGAAGAAAACCGTAACAGATACACACACTTTCTCTCTTTGTCACACAGACACAAAACAGACAGACACTGCATGCGCTTGAAAGTTCAGATTAGGATAACGATTAGTCTCAGTTAAAGAGGATAAGAGTTAACAGAAGCTCAGCTGGAGTTTTACTGTTTAAATACCGTGTTATATCTCTCCGCTATAGGAACCTTCACCACTTAGATCATGGTAATGCCAGGTCCACCCACGTCAGCTCCCATTACGGTCTCAGCATGGCAGACTACAGTAGTACTCATAAGGTATCATGTCAAAAACATGATAAAGCATGTTTTAAGTCTAGAATAAATCTTGTTCTTCAACTAAATTCCATCAAAACTATAAAAAATTATGACAGTTATGATAATTGTTGAGGAAGTTTTAATTAAAAAAGATATTGGTTCCCAATTGGGACTCAACCCTCCCACGTTCAGCTGAAACGGTGGCGCATGGAACGCAAAAATATTCTTAGAAATATTTAACCTCCACACATTAACAAGTCCAATAGCTCAAATGAAAGATAAACACCTTGTTCATCTAGCCAGCAAGTCAGATTTCTAAAATGTTTTACGGCGAAAACATAGTACATATTTATGTCAAACCACCACCAGACACAGCTCATTTGAATAGCCAAAACATGCTATCAACAAAACGCAGGATTAAAAAATAAATCATTCACTAACCTTTTGAAAATCTTCATCAGATGACAGTAATAGGACATGTTACACAGTAAATTTTTTTTTTTCAATAATATGCCATTTATATCCATAAATGTCCATTTACATTGAGTTCATGGTCAGAAATTACTCAAAAATGTCCGCAGGAAATCTAGGTAGCGCGGCAAGATAACGTAAATAGACATCATAAACTTTGACTAAATATACATGTTCTACATATAGTTAGAAAGATACACTGCTTCTTTATGCAACCGCTTTGTTACATTTATTTTTAACGTTACAGAAATCGCACACTATTCAATATGCTGAGACGGCGCTCAGATACAAGCTACATTTCTCCGTAATGTTGGAGTCAACAGAAACACAGATTTAAGCATAAATATTCCCTTACCTTCGATGGTCTTCGTTCAGAATGTTGTGGAAGGCTTCATACTTACCCAATACATCGTTTGGTTTCAAGTCTTGCGTCTTTGTATTAGCTACTGCTAATAACATCAGCTGAAATGCACCCAAAATGTCCTCTGGTCCGGAAAAGTTGTGCATTAAAACAGGTCAAACTAAGTGCAGAAGCAAGCTTTATGATGTTTTTAACACACAAAACAAATTTCAATTCAATCGGTCATCGTCTGCCCTTCTCTTGAGTGCTGGAACAAAGGAATGGCTGGGACCAATTCGCGCCACAACGCACAACATATTTTCTCATGGCACGCACTAATTTCACTCCCATAGGGCCAGTTCTCGCGGGATTTGAACGATTAAAAGCTCTACTGAATGAGAACATCTAGTGGAAGACATAGAAAGTCTCCCCAGAATCATAACTGGTTGGGAAGGGTGGGGGCGATGACGTCAAAGTTGCTCCAACTTTCATGACCACAAAAACTAGTTTGGAAGAATGCCTGCCCTGTGAGTTCTGCTATACTTACAGACATAATTCCAACGGTTTTAGAAGCTTTAGAGTGTTTTCTATCCAATAATAATTATTATATGCATATATTAGCAATTTTTGACAGATTTTTTTTTCAGTTTACTAGGGGTACCCAATCCCTCCAAAGGGGGCATATGTCTGCCATATCTTTAACAGGTTTTAATTTACCTTCCCTTTTCAGCTAAAGTAGTCTTAATCAGAAGAAGATTCCACACACTACCCCAGTGATCATGATAAGTGATACTGGCAAGCGCAGTGTGTCACACCCTGATCTGTTTCACCTGTCTTTGTGGTTGTCTCCACCCCGCTCCAGGTGTCGCCCATCTTCCCCGTTATCCCCGGTGCATTTATACATGTGTTATCTGTTTGTCTGTTGCCAGTTCATCTTGTCAAGCCTACCAGCGTCTTTTCGCGTACTTCTGTTTCTTGTTAGTTCTCCCGGTTTTTGACCATTCTGGCTGCCCTAACCCTGGGTTCCCTCTTCTAATGCTGAGCTGTGTTTGCGGTGCCCCAGTATGTTGGGAAGGATCTGCCATCAGAGAGCTGCCTTCCGTTCTGTACCTTATGGACTGCCCTGGATTACCCACCCCTGCCTGCCCTGGATTACTGACCGCTGCCTGCCATGACCCTGAGCATGCCTGCCATTCTGTACTTTACGGACTGCACTGGATTACTGACCTCTGCCTGACCTCAACCTGTCATTTGCATGCCCCCTGTTTCGTAAATAAACATTTGGTATTTCGAACAGTCTGCATCTGGGTCTTATCTTGAGGTCTGATAGTATGAACTGGCCCTGACTGACCCAGCAGACTCTGACCAGCTCCGCAACGACGTCTCCTCCCAAGGAGACACCATTGGAAGGCTTCGTGGTCTTGTGGAAGGTTTCCAGACCTTGGCCAAACCCCATGACCGCGCTTAGGATACATTGCTGGAGCAATTCCGCGGGTTGTCGGTTAGGCAGCCTAGTATGATGGTAACCTCCCAGCCCCTCAGTAACCCGGCTCAGTAACCTTGCTTCTCTCCCGTCCACCCCGGCTTCCAGAGAACCCAATTTACTTCCTCCGGAACGCTTTGCTAGAGAGTCGGAAACCTGCCGGGCATTTCTCGCTCAGTGTTCCCTAATTTTCGAGCTGCAGCCCTCCTCGGGGGAGAGTCTGCCCGGAAGTTACTCCAGCTTTGGCAAAACTCCCACAATGTGGCAGACTGTGGTGGATTTCCGCACATTTGGCGGCTGAGAGTGCCTGGAACCCGGAATCCCTGTTCGACATGTTCCTGCACGGATTATTGGAGGAAGTTAAGGACGAGCTAGCAGCCCGGGAACTACTGACGGATCTCGACTTGTTCATTGCCTTGACCATCCGGATGGATGGGCGGCTACGGGAATGTAGGAAGGAGAAGAGGTCTGATTCCACCTCGCCTCCAAGGCATCCCGGATGAATCCGACTTCTCCGTTTCCGAGAAAATCCGAGGCTACACGAGTTCCCCCGAGAGTCTCTGAAGTCTCCCGATTCATGTCTTCCCGAGCCGATGCATCTAGACAGGGCTTGGTTGTCTCCTGTGGTGGTTAACTTCTTTACTTTCAAATGAGGAGAGACAAACTTATCTCATAAGTTAGAGATATACTAAAACTAAATCTTTATTCACTTATTAACTTCTTGGTGACGGGGCAGTATTTTCACGTCCGATTGAAATGCATGACCAAATTCAACTGCCTGCTACTCATCCCCAGAAGATAAGATATGCATATTATTAGTATCAGTTTGAATCATGTCTGTGAGTATAACATAACTTATTTAGCAGGTGAAACCCCGAGGACAAACCATTCAGATCTTTTTTTTTTTAGGTAACTCTCTTTTCAATGAGATTTCATTTGTAATCCAGATTTCTAAGGGACTTTCTTGCAGTTGTTACCGTTTCCACTGGATGTCAACAGTCTTTAGAAATTGGTTGAGGTTTTTTCTTTGTGCAATGAAGAAGTATGGCCATCTTGAACGAGGGTCACTTGAAGTGTACTGTTAGAAAGAGGCGTGTGACCAGAAAGCATGCTTCAGTTTGTTTTCTTCCTGTATTGAACACAGATCATCCCGTCTTCAATTTTATTGATTATTTACGTAAAAAAATACCTAAAGTTGTATTACAAAAGTAGTTTGAAATGTTTTGGCAAAGTTTACAGGTAACTTTTGAGATATTTTGTAGTCACATTGAGCAGGTTGGACCCGGTGTTTTTCTGGATCAAACATGCCAAATAAATGGACATTTTGGATATATATGGACAGAATGAATCAAACTAAAGGACCATTTGTGATGTCATAGTCGTGATATTACCTTAGCTGAACTGGTTCTAAGTCTTATGGGGAGGATGTTTGTTGTAGGGTTTTACTCAAGTCAGAACTTCTGACTACTTTAAGTGGGAAGTTCAAGGAGAAGGTGAAGGGATAATTACCTGAGTGTGATCATCCATTTTGTCCATGTTCCTTCTTCCTCCAGGCCGGTGATCAGCTTAGACTGGAGCATCCAGTACACCTTCACCAGCAAGGGAATGAACACTGATATGGTCCAAGCGTCTTCAGAAAACGCCATACTGCAAGACACCAAGACGATAGCAGTACAGGGTAAGGATCAGTATGACCTCTCTCTCTCTCTCTAATCAGATTATTCTGCTTGATGTAATACAATTAGCACATCTAGCAGTCATCTCACTTAGTATGCAACAGTTGAAAGTACTTCAAATTTGAATATGTAAGGATATATACAAAAGGCGACATTTCCATCTGAGAAAGCAAGCAATCATCTCCTCTTGTCAAATCATGAGCACACTAACACACTCACACTCACACACACCAACATCCCTGTCAAATTTCCCACCCATCAGAAGGCAGTTAGAGGAGGGACACAACCAGAACAAAGGACAGTGGGGAATGAGGAGGATACCTTGAGAATAATGCACCTAGATCAGGGGCTGAATTAACGGTCTATTTCTGTTTCTCCCCTGGGTGTCTCTCTCTCTCTCTCTCTGACAGAGTTCTTCAAATCTCTGCTTTTATCTTTCTCCGCTAATCTGGACGAGTACAACCCTGATGTCCCTGAGTGGAGACAGGATGTGGGGAGAGTCATTAAGAAGGCTCTGCTCCAAGTAAGTGTGAATTCCTTCCTTCTCTCTTTTTCTCCCCCTCTCTCATTTTTTTTTTGTCCGCTCAGACACTTCGGCGTTGGTCCTCGGGCTGTCCCGTGATTTGTTATCACACAGGTGCGAGAGGCTCGGCTTCTTCTTCCCAAGGCGAGGCAGCTTGATGAGCACTAATAACTTATTTTCAGAAGTCGAAGCGATGAAATGCGTTCTTTGGAATTAGCCTGGAATGAAGGAGATCTTAGGCATTAGCGTGACATTGGATGTGCATAATAACTGCGGAGGAGAGCTAGCTCTGATATGACATAGTTAAGTGTGTTATTCTTCCACTTTGTGTGGAGGTTTAGGCTTATAGCGTGCGACTTGTGGTCTCTCTGTGTCTTCACCAACTCCACAGTGGATTTGACATGAGAAGTGACTCAGGTGAGCTAGGCTGAGAGCCAGTGGAGGGAGCTACTGTGATAGAGGTCAAAGTGAGGCTTTGTGAGGGATAAAGTGCACTTTGTCACTTGAGATCCTGGGAGCCACATAGTATGTTCATGGCAGTGTAGTATAGCACCAGTCAATTGAATTGTGTTGAACTGAGGGGCACACTCAGTTATAGAAAGCTCTGGATCTACCGTGGGCTATTAATTGCTAGCCTCAATATAGTGTTACAGCATCTCTTTTCATACAGAAAGTTTTGTTTTCAAAATGTTATGCTCTACAATAGATACTTTATTTTTTGGTTCTCTATTGAGTTTATGAACACTAGTTCATGTGTCACATACTCCTCCATATACAGATATACAGTTTAATCCTATCAAACCATCCCTCCCTTCTCTAAAAGAAAATCATATTAAGGCATATTAATCCATTAACTGCTCTAGTTGACATAGGGTTCATAGACTAGATATTGAGCAACAACAACAAAAAACATTTTCATGATTTATTTGTATACTCCTGCTGTTCGCGTTCAGTTCACCTTCAAGATAAAACATATTCCATCGTGTCAAAGTAAACAACTTCACACGATAAAGCGAAGATGAGGAGAAGAAGAAGGGGCATCAACATCACAATTAAAGTCAGGGCCCATTAAACTGTACTGTTGCCATACTACAGTACAGCTCTATGGCTGACAATAGTGGCAGCCAGGCAAGGCTGCACTTTTGCTCCTCAGCTGATTCCAACCCAACGCCGAAAAGAGGTTTGAATGGAGAGTTCAGAGGCTGGGTCAATGGCTTACTGGTGCTCTTCCATGTTGTCCCTAGGAGGGGTGCGTCACTTGAGTGGGTTGAGTCACTGATGTGATCTTCCTGTCCGGGTTGGCGCCCCCCCTTGGTTTCGTGCCGTGGGGGAGATCTTCGTGGGCTATACTCGGCCTTGTCTCAGGATGGTCAGTTGGTGGTTGAAAATATCCATCTAGTGGTGTGGGGACTGTGCTTTGGCAAAGTGGGAGGGGTTATATCCTGCCTGTTTGGCCCTGTCTGGGGGTATCGTCAGGCGGGGCCACAGTGTCTCCCGACCCCTCCTGTCTCAGCCTCCAGTATTTATGCTGCAACAGTTTGTGATGGGGGGCTAGGGTCAGTCTGTGATATCTGGAGTATTTCTCCTGTCTTTTCCGGTGTCCTGTGTGAATTTAAGTATGCGCTCTCTAATTCTCTTTCTTTTTCTACATTTCTTTCTTTCTTTCTTTCGGAGGACCTGAGCCCTAGTACCATGCCTCAGGACTACCTGGCCTGATGACTCCTTGCTGTCCCCAGTCCACCTGGTCATGCTGCTCCTCTAGTTTCAACTGTTCTTCCAGCGGCTATGGAACCCTGACCTGTCCACCGGACGTGCTACCTGTCCGAGACCTGCTGTTTTCAACTCTCTAGAGACAGCAGGAGCGGTAGAGTTACTCTGAACGATTGGCTATGAAAAGCCAACTTACATTTACTCCTGAGGTGCTGACCTGTTGCACCCTCTACAACCACTGTGATTATTATTATTTGACCCTGCTGGTCATCTATGAACATTTGAACATCATGGCCATGTTCTGTTATAATCTCCACCCGGCACAGCTAGAAGAGGACTGGCCACCAGGACTGGAGTTTTTCCTAGCCACCATGCTTCTACACCTGCATTGCTTGCTGTTTTGGGTTTTAGGCTGGGTTTCTGTACAGCACTTTGTGACATCAGCTGATGTAAGAAGGGCTTTATAAACACATTGATTGATATGATTGAGTTCAGTAATAAGTTAACCCATTTCCTCCCCCTGAAAATATGGAAGATGACCGAAGGCTCCCTCTCAGGTTCCAAACAGTGACTGTTTGCAAATTCATTTATTTTAGTATGTTACACAGAAGCTCCCCGGTGGTTTCACCACCAACCGTTAATTCACCTCTGTGTGGTGCAAGAGGTTAACATGTCCTCTTTTTTCCCCAAGAGAGTGCACTTCTTCCGGGCATCCCTTCCCTTTGACCACTGTTTCATCTTATTTACTTAGCTTTGCATACAGTAAGACTGTGAGGAAGCCGCTCCAAAAGCATTTGCTGTTAAAATATTAAAGCAACAAGTTACAGTCCTGCAGAGGTGGTTTTTCAGTCGAATTTTGGCTTGGACAATGTTCTCTCCAAAATGTTTACTCATCTGACTGTATGACTCACCTACTCTCCTCCCTTAACCCAGATCAGATTTTTCACTTCAACCAATGAGTTTGGGGAGCATAAAATGCCAGCACTACCCAAGCACACAGAGCCAGAAGGCTTTTTAGACTACCGATCGATTGCAAAGAGAACAAACATGGCCTGAGTGTATTGATTTTTACAGTGGCTATTGCATCCCACCCCCTTCCTTTTCCCTCTCCCATTCCTTCCATGCCTCTTTCCCCTCATTGTGAGTCATTCCCTTGCTCTGTATTTGTCCACTACTTTGCTACTCAAATAGTGATTTTAAGGCTGATAATTGATGTTCGTCAAGTGTATGTGACTCGTCTACTATGCCACTCCATTGTCCGCCGATAGGGCCATAGAGTACCCATAAAAACATTAGTGGCTTTTAAAATGGACACTGATTGCTGGTTGGAACTCGTGCCTCGCTGGTAAATCCAAAGTCGATGAAGCATTTAGTAGTAGCTATTTTGAAGGCATGGAGAAACAGTTGTTTGGCAAGACGTACTTTTCCCATCGAGAAATAAATACACTTTTGCGAAAACATGGAGATTGAGATTGGGTTGAAAAAAGGATAACACTTTATTTGACACCTAGGGTCATAACACATTAGGACACGGTCATAACCATGTCATAGGAGGTCATAACAGCTGAAACAACTTGTCATAAACTGTGTCATTACATATTGCGTTATTTTAAGGCTGGTTATGACACCTACATAAGAGTGTTAAAACCCGCTAAACCTACTACACAAAGCAAACCGTTCCATTACACCGTAGCCTACTTGTCAACAGTATGTTTATGTTATATTACATTTTATAAAATGTACCATATTAAATTGCAAACACACATTGATGTCAGACATGTACCTACCCCAATGCTCTGTTGCTCATGACTAGGATGAATGCAGGAGCAGATTTCAGGAGCAGGACAAGACACCCACTTTGTGACCGATGACTGACATAAGAGCACGTATGTGATAGGTCTATCTGGCTTATATGATTATGATAGTTATTATGCTTCTTGACAGTGTCATGAAGTGTATTTTCTTAGTCCAAGTAAAGTTACACCGGATTGTCATAATGCTTCATGACAGTGTGTATTTTCCGTAAGTTATTCAAAATATGATGAAAGAAATTCGTTACAACAGCATCCAAGAATTTAACTCTAAATTGTATTATTTATTTAAATGTGTGTTTTCCCTGCCAAGAAGCTTCCTTTCCCTTGGATGCAGCAGATTAACATAAATCAGAAGAGTGTTCTACAATGCAGTGACAACGCTAAAGAAAGCTAAAAACCTAAACTTGTGTTGTTATGTGTTAATAACATTGAGACTACGTTACCCAGCAGGCTATGCGGAAGGCAGATGGTTGAAAAATGCCTTGCATGGCTAAACATGGAGTTTTCTTGCTGAAGTACATGTTCATTAAAAGTAGTTAAACCTACGCCCCTGTTTGTCATTATATAAGGAACAAACATAACACATACCAAATATACTGTATATGGCAATAGCAACCACGTTCACACTTTCTCAAATACATTACAATCATGTTTTCTCAATATTTTCATAACATAGCTAAAGCTAGCTCTCAACTATTCATGTAGCTAGCTACTTAACAGTTAGCTACCATCGAGTTAGTGTTTGTTTAGCTAAGGTTAGCTTCCATACCACTAACTATGGTGGTGTTCAAAACAATTAATTACATGCATGCATTGTTGAAGCAACAACAGTACATCTGATTCACTCTCTCTATATAGTGCTATTTGTACAAATTAATTATAGAAGTCTTCCGTATTAAATGCAACAAAAACCCGTGGACAACTAACAACATTAGCTAGCTATTGTAGGCGCTAAGTATACATGTATATAATGTTGTGAACAAAATATGGATTTTTGTTGTTGCTGTAAGTGCAATAATATTAGCCAAATACGCATATCACATACATGACTGTCAGTCATAAGTTCCAAAGAGGGTATTTTGTCCTTCTCCTGCATTCATCAAAGTCATCAGCAACGGAGCATTAGACTAGGCACATGTTAGTGTGTACAATTACAAGTGTGTACAATTACAATGGTAGTAAAATTGCCAATTTTAGGACATTTTCTATACCATACTATTTACAAGTAGAATGGATTGGTTTGCCTTGTGTGGTAAGTTTTGTGGGCTTTGACACTCTTACATGTAATAAACACACATTCCTGAGTCGGTCATCTTTTCAGTTTGCTGCAGCTAGCGACTGGAACGAGCTGCAACAAACACTCAAACTGGACAGTTTTATCGCAGTTTCTTCATTCAAAAACTCAATCATGGACACTCTTACTGACAGTTGTGACTACTCTGTGTGATGTATTGTTGTCTTTACTTTCTTGCCCTTTGTGCTGTTGTCTGTAATCAATGATGTTTGTACCATGTTCTGTGTTGCTACCATGTTGTTGTCATGTTGTGTTGCTACCATGCTGTGTTGTCATGTGTTGCTACCTTGCTATGTTGTTGTCTTAGGACCCTCTTTATGTAGTGTTGTGTAGTGTAGTGTCTCTCTTGTTGGGATGTGTGTTTTGTCCTATATTTTTTGTCCTATATTTGTCCTATATTTATATATGTATTATTATTTTTTTTTTAATCCCAGTCCCTGTCCCCGCAGGAGGCCTTTTGTCTTTTGGTAGGCCGTCATTGTAAATAAGAATTTGTTCTTAACTGACTTGTAAACATATACAGTACATGTTAAAAGTTTGGACACACCCACTCATTCAAGAGTATTTCTTAATTTTTCGATGATTTATTTACAAATCAAGGCATACTTAACCAGCATAGTTACCACAGCATTCTGGTTTGCACTTAGTGGGACTATCATTTGTTTTTCAACAGGACAATGACCCAAAACACACCTCTAGGCCATGTAAGGGCTCTATGACTAAGAAGGAGAGTGATGGAGTGCTGCATCAGATGACCTGGCCTCCATAATCACCTGACCTCAACCCAATTGAGATGGTTTGGGAGGAGTTGGACCGCAGAGTGAAGGAAAAGCAGCCAACAGATGCTCAGCATATGTGGGAACTCATTCAAGACTGTTGGAAAAGCATTCCAGGTGAAGCTAATTGAGAGAATGCCAAGAGTGTGCAAAGGGTGGCTACTATAAAGAATCTCAAATATAAAATATATTTTGATTTGTTTAAAGCACATTGTTTTTAGGTGGAGTCAAGGCAACCATTTGAAAATAGCAATTTCACACTACCACAGTCTTTTAAATTTAGGAGATTAAAAACAGGGCAGGCTCTCATAATGCACTATCGTTGCTGTGGATCTACCCATAATCCATAGCCGGATTTATTTACTGTTGAATAAACTTGGCGGTGGAGTCATCCCTTGTACCAGCACTGTTGTTTTGGGCCTACACTACATCATCACACAAATCAGACAAAATAAATACAATTTGGTGCTGCATTCTTATTATTATTTGTAAAAAAAAAATCACCTTTATTAAACCAGGTAGTGCAGTTGAGAACAAGTTCTCATTGACAACTGCGACCTGGCCAAGATAAAGCAAATCAGTGCGACAAAAACAACAACACAGAATTACACATAAACAAACGTTCAGTCAATAACACAATAGAATAATATATGTACAGTGTGTGCAAATGTAGAAGAGTAGGGAGGTAAGTCAATAAATAGGCCATAGAGGTGAAATAATTACAATGTATTATTAACACTGGAGTGATGTGCAGATGATGGTGTGCAAGTATAGATACTGGGGTACAAAAGAGCAAGAGGGTAAGTAATAATATGGGGATGAGGTAGTTGGGTGTGCTATTTACAGATTGGCTGTGTACAGGTACAGTGATCGGTAAGCTGCTCTGACAGCTGATGCTTAAAGTTAGAGAGGGAGATATAAGACTCCAGCTTCAGTGATTTTTGCAATTCGTTCCAGTCATTGGCAGCAGAGAACTGGAAGGAAAGGCAGCCAAAGGAAGTGTTGGCTTTGGGGATGACCAGTGAAATATACCTGCTGGAGCACGTGCTACGTGTGGGTGTTGCTATGGTGACCAGTGAGCTGAGATAAGGTGGGGCTTTACCTAGCAAAGACTTATAGATGACCTGGAGCCAGTGGGTTAGTCAACGAATATGTAGTGAGGGCCAGCCAACGAGAGCATACAGGTTGCAGTGGTGGGTAGTATATGGGGCTTTGGTGACAAAACAGATGGCACTTTGATAGACTACATCCAGTTTGCTCAGTAGAGTGTTGGAGGTTATTTTGTAAATGACATCGCCGAAGCATGGAAGCATGAGTGAAGGAGGCTTTGCTGCGAAATAGGAAGCCAATTCTAGATTTATTTTTGGATGGGAGATGCTTATTGTGAGTCTTGAAGGAGAGTTTACAGTCTAACCAGACACCTAGGTATTTGAAGTTGTCAACATATTCTAAGTCAGAACTGTCCAGGGTAGTGATGCTAGTCGGGCGGATAGGTGTGGGCAACAATCGGTTGAAGGGCAATATGGGCCACTGGAAGGGAATAGTTTTTAGACAATGTAGTGGTGCCAAATCTCTTTATTGTAAACTGTGGTCCTGTATAATACCATTTTGTTTTCATCAAATTGATTATGGTAAAGCATATGCATTTATGATACATAACCCTATTGTAGCAGACTGTTGTGATGTTAAATGTATATCTCAACTGTACTCCATGGGTGTTATTAGTGACACAATAATATACAGTATGGGATCAATATTGGCAATGAAGCAAGAAAAGCTCCAAGGCGTTCCCAGATTAGCCTTTATTGTATTGCTCTGTTCTTGTTATGTTTAACGTCCGTCTTCCTCTACCCTCTGTTACAGCACCCTTGGTGGATTCCAGCCCGAGACACAGCAGTTCAGCCATGCTGATGCTCCCATCAGCAGTATTCCTTGGTTTTATCAGTGTTTCTCATCTACAAATTCAAGAGGTATGTACTGTACTGTGTGATTATATCCTTGAACACTATATCGCAGCACTGCACTAATCACCTGTCATCATCATAAATAATGCATACATAATAATATGCTAGATCAGTAGGGCCTGCAGCAATCAACTGTGAACTAAAGATGTTCCTTTGAAGTACCTTTTTTAATTTTCTTTAATTTTAATTACTGGGGTTTCACTACAATGTCTTATCAAAAGCTCTTAAACTGTTGTTTCACATGTGGCTGACTCATTGGTGCGTTTGTTTCCTTGTTTCCTTCTGAAGATACACTACTCCTCCTTTTTCCTACCAGTTAATTCCATGTAAAGAAACAATGTAGACTTTATAAACACTATGTATTGTATACACTGCAGGTCAAAACTCAATTTTTTTATACATGGATATATGACCCATATGTGTTCTAGTCCAATAAAATTAATTTGGACAATGTATGTGAAATATTGGGGGGGGGGGGGGGGGGGATCTTTCTCAATAAGGAAGTTCAACATGACCAAATCAGCAACTTGCTAATAACACAATAAACAACGATTTATCACACCATGTATCTTATGTTTAACCCTGGTGTCCATCTCCTTCTCCATGACTTCTTTGGCCGTAGAGAACTCACTGAGGGTGATCTTATGCGTGCTGTCACTCTGGTTGACCGAACAATGTATATGTTAATCCAGGGGATTTTTCTGCAGATTGGTAAATGTAGACAGACAACAGACATGTTACAATAGGGAATGACTATTTAATGATGGTCCGTCCCTTCGGCAGCATTTCTCAAAGATTTATATTCCACTTTTTGTTCAGAGTTTTTTGACAATACTAAATTAACCCCTGGACATGTTATTATCATGAAGCCAATAGATATTTAAGAAAATCTATCCATCATTAAATTCCCATACGACATCAATGTCTAATTGTGATATAAGGCTGTAATCCGAAGGCATGCACATTTAGCATACAAATCTTTCTCCATTTATATTTATGATTAGAAATATGTGTTTCATCCACTCGTATTACAAGTCATTTTGTTATTTAATTGTTGTGCTTTGTCGTGTGTCACATTTCAATAAATCTGTTTCCTCTTTAGATTCATGTGAGAATTTCCATATCCATAATTGATGTGTTTTACGCAGACTTTTTCACCATTTAAATAATTCAGCTACTAACAGCCAAAGTACGGTAACAGCATATTAAGCAATTTAATAATAGTTTTCTTCACATAACATCACTGACTCATGTACATGTGGTTCATGTATCCAAATCACTCTGAATCTGTTTACTGCAGTAAATCTACAGTTTAAAACTTCTTCAGGATTGCTGGGTCCCCTGTGGGACTGTTGAGCTAACGTAGGCTATTGCGATTAGCATGAGGTTGTAAGTAACAAGAACATTTCCCAGGACATATGTCACGCCCTGACCATAGCGAGCCCTTGGTTCTCTATGGTGTAGTAGGACAGGGCGTGACTAGGGAGTGTTCTAGGTTATATATTTCTATATTAGTGCTCTTGGTATGGTTCCCAATTAGAGGCAGCTGATGTTCATTGTCTCTAATTGGGGATCATACTTAAGGGTTCCCTGTTCCCACCTGCTTTGTGGGATATTGTTTTTGAGAGAGTGCATGTAGCACCTCAGTACTGCACGGTCGTTGTTTGTTTCTTGGTTAGTTTTACATTTCACTAAAACATAGATGTGGAACTCCAATCACGCTGCGCCTTGGTCCGTCTCTCCACACAATCATGACAGAATATCCCACCAACACTGGACCAAGCAGCGTGTGACGGAGATTAAGGAGTTTTGGAACAGGGAGGAGATCATTGGAGGACATGAGACCCTTCCTTGGCGGAAGGGGCATGGAAGGACAGCGACGACGCCGGGGACCACGGCCACAGAAACCCCAATATTTTTGGGGGTGGGAGGCACATGGAGCTGGCGGTCGAGCAGCGGAGAGTGCCAGAGCCTGTTTGGGAGTCGTAGGAGGAATTTGATGAAAGATTCCGGAGAGAGGTGGTAGCGATGAGAATGCTGCAGCACAGGCTTGCTGAATAGCGTGACACCAGTCCGGTGCCATCTGCACTGGTTTCACGCATCTGGCCTCCAGTGCGCCTCCCCAGTCTGGTACGTCCTGTGCCTGCTCCTCGCACTCGCCCTGAAGTGCGTGTCACCAGTCCGGTGCAACCTGTGCCGTCTCCACGCATCAGGCCTCCAGTGTGCCTCCCCATTCCGGTACATCCTGTGCCTGCTCCTCGCACTCGCCCTGAAGTGCGTGTCACCAGTCCGGTGCAACCTGTACCGGCTCCACACACTAGGCCTCCATTGCGCATTCACAGTCCAGAGCTTCCGGCGACGGTTCCCAGTCCAGAGCTCTCGGCGACGGTTCCCAGTCCAGAGCTTCCGGCAACGGTTCCGAGTCCGTAACCTCTTGCGACGGTCCGCAGTCCGGAACCTCCTGCGACGGTCCACAGTCCGGAACCTCCTGCGACGGTCCACAGTCCGGAACCTCCTGCGACGGTCCACAGTCCGGAACCTCCAGTGACGGTCATCAGCCCGGAACCTCCAACGATGGTCAGCGGCCCAAAAAAAGCGACCTAAAGGTGCTAATTTAAAAAACTCACAAAAGCTCTGAGGCCGTGAGGCTGAAAGCAGAGGAGTCTTCCCTTTTCTCTCTTTTACATCTATGGTGGTCATTCGCGTCATGCGTGAGCTTTGCAAATAATTTTAGAAATGTATAGGTTTCTCGTCAATAGAAGAGGCTATTCTCCACAATGTGTGGATGAAGCTCTTAATTTGGCATTGGGAGTTTGTTTTAAAACCTGCGTGTCTTGATCGCAGTAAACTGCTACATTTAAGATTGTCAAAAACAATAGCCAAAACTGTTTTTTTTATTTTGCTTCTATAGTGTAATTTCCAATTAACAAATATAAAATATTTTTTAAATATATTTTCTGTAATGTTAACCCTGCCACCCCTCCCCTATTTGGAGTAAACTAATTAAATATATTTTCCTTCTTTATTATTTTCCCCTAACCCTACCACCCCCTCTCCTAATTGGAATAAACTAATGGACAACAATACTTAGGCTTCCCACTTCCAACATATACTACATATATTTCAGACAGTATATTAGTTATTTTTTTTGCTTTTTTGTTCCAGCCTTCAGCTACATTCCATCTAATGTTTCACAAAAGTTCTGAACCTTTCTATTCTCATATTTTCTACAATTTGTAAATTAAAGATAAACACCTTTGCTAAGAGCATTATTATATTATTGATTGATTGACTATGACTTTTCAAATCACCCAGCAGTGCTATTTGCAGAGTTAGCTCCAAGTAAATGTTAGCATTTTTCAGCCATTCCTGAACCTGTGACCATAAACAAGCTACATCTGGGCAGTCCAAAAAAAATGATCTCATGATTATGTCTCTTTGCATCAAAATCTGCAGTGCTGGGATGGTTGTATCCCCATACATATAATGTTCTATTGGTTGCAAGAAGTTTTGAATCCGCCGTCATGGAATCGGTACATCGTAAATCTCCTCCCAGTTATTTTCCAACCTGTTATGGAGCAGCTGTGAACAAATTTTTTGTTGGTGAAATGGTGTTGGCTCTCACCCATTAGAAACCCAATAGCAAAGCTTACTGCTAAATAGCCAACAAATTGGCTACACTGATTTTCTGGTTTTACCCTTGTATTTTATTTAAATGTTCTCTATGCAAGCTCACAGAACAATACACACTCATGCACACTGACACTCCAACACACACGCAGACACACAGACACACACACACATAACATGCACACAAACTTATACTGACTCTAGACACACAAACTCATGTACAATCATCATGTACACTGCTGCTACTCTGTTTATCTTATATCCTGATGCCTAGTCACCTTCCCCCTATACATATTTTCCTCTATCACTCCAGAATCCCTGCACATTGTAAAAATGGTACTGACCCTGTGTATAGCGTACTTCTCTTATTTATCATGTTTTTGTTCTATCTTATGTTATATTTAGTACTCCATTGACATTGATTACTGCATTGTTGGGTTTACAGCTTGCAATAAACGCATTTCATTGGACTTGTGCACAGAACATTAAAACTTGAAACTTAAGACTAAGGTGTGCAAATGCACACTTCTGACAGATAATGTCTAGTGTTTATCCTCTTCACATGAACACAACCCAGTCATCCACCTCCACCAAGAGAATCATTGGAGGAGAAGACTAGATATTGCATTCTTAATTGCAGTGTCCCGGACATCAAGTCTCAGTGCATGTTTAAGTGTGCCGTTCAGACTTATTGCAGCCCAATTTGGAAATCTGCTGTCGACTCGTTAGAAGTTGATTATTTACTCAATAACCCATTAGTCAGTCAGCAGAGGAGAGCAGAGGGCAAGACGAGAGTATCGAGATTCGTAAATGTTGTAAACATATGGAAATAGTGTGGTTTTGATGTTGCACAATGTAGACAAAGTTGCTTACAACATGTCTGACAAATACCTGTAACAAGGAATGGCAAGGGTGTGGCGCAAATCCCCAGTTATCCAGGAGGAGGGTAGACCACCCCTGTGTTATTGTAAGTAGGATACCATTGAATGCTTTTCCCTGTTCCCACAAATGTTACAGGTTGTATACATACAAATCAAACACATGTAGTACTATCGGACAAACCTCTCAGAGCACCAGTGATAAGACCCTACCACTCACTGAAAAACATGTTGTTTCTCATTTTCCCTCTCACACAATTAAAACATATTTTTTTAATGTTTATCACCCCTGCATCTTAATACAAGTCTCCTGCCTCCTTTTGAAGTAGATACTTACCTTTACAAGGCCCGGTCGCTCTTTCTACAACCTGTTAAAGAGGCTGCGAATTTTTGCAGCTTTTTGTTAAAAATCGCGCAACATTTCAACGTCCTGCTACTAATGCCAGGAATATAGTATATGCATATGATTAGTATGTGTGGATAGAAATCACTCTGAAGTTTATAAAACTGGTTAAATCATGTCTGTGACGTGTTTACAAGGAAAAATCCCAAGGAAAACTGTTTACAAAAAAATAAAAAATAATATCCCTCCGCCAGTCTCTGTATTGTCTATGGCAAGGGAAAATAGATAGGGCCCAGTTTACAATGCCTACAGCTTCCACACGATGTCGCCAGTACTGTCAAATGTAATCCTTGGTAAAATGAGGAATAGGCACTTCCTGTCGTCGAGCACACCAGATGAAGTTATGAAAGAGAGAATGTGGACCATGATTTCAAAACGTGCTGCTATTGAATACAGATCGCCCCGTGATCAATTTGATCGATTATTAACGTTTACTAATACCTAAAGTTGGATTACAAAAGTAGTTTGAAGTGTTTTGTCAAAGTTTATAGGTAACTTTTTAAATTAAAAAAAATGACGGTGCGTTTTGGAACGGTGCTTTTTCATGGATCAGACGGGCTTCATAAATGGACATTTTGGGTATTCATGGCGGGTTTAATCGAAAAAAAGACCCAATTGTGATGTTTATGGGACATATAGGAGTGCCAACAAAGAAGCTCGTCAAAGGTAATGAATGTTTTATATTTTATTTCTGCGTTTTGTGTACCGCCGGCTACGCTAATTATTTTGTTTACGTCCCCTTTGGGTATTTCGGGGGTTGCATGCTATCAGATAATAGCTTCTCATGCTTTCGCCGAAAAGCATTTTAAAAATCTGACATGTTGGCTAGATTCACAACGAGTGTAGCTTTAATTGAGTACCCTGCATGTGTGTTTTAATGAAAGTTTGAGTTGTATCGAGTACTATTAGTTGTCACTCTGAAATTTCCGCTGATGTCCGCTGATGTTGATCCCTGTACAGGGACAGCAGCCGTAAGAAGTTTAAAGAATGAATCACCTTGTAAAATATGGGAGGCACACTATTGACGAAATGGAAATGGGATGCTGACCCAGCAAGCATCACTCAACTCCAAGATTTATTAACAATTTGAGCCTCCATGTCCCGCTAATCAGTCTTTCGTCGACGATAACTCAAAGGACTAATTCATTTTCATTAAAGGGGTTTTTCACACAGAATTATCACTGACAACACTTTTTATTTTTTACTTACTCACCAGTGAAGAGCATTGGGATGGTTGTGGGTGGAAAATAACTGAATCTTCAAAACAATGTGCTGTGAATGTAACGGCTCTCGTTGGTGGTAGAAAGACTAGACCAAAGTGCAGCGTGGAAAGTGTTCATGATACTTTTATTTAAAAAACACTCAAACAAAATAACAAAAGCGTAAACGAAAGCGCACAGTTCTGTCAGGCTAAGACACTAAACAGAAAACAAGATCCCACAACCTAATGGTGGGAAAAAGGGCTGCCTAAGTATGATCCCCAATCAGAGACAACGATAGACAGCTGCCTCTGATTGGGAACCAGACTCGGCCAAAATAAAGAAACAGAAAACATAGAATTTCCCACCCGAGTCACACCCTGCCCTAACCAAACATGAGAATAATAAGGATCTCTAAGGTCAGCGCGTGACAGTGAAGTAGATGGTGAAATGATTACAACTTTTAATGGACTGAGTTATAACAACATGCATCTAAATGATGAAATACCTTCAGAAAGTATTCACACCGCTTGACTTTTTCCCACATCATTGCTAGACAACCATTTTCAGGTCTTGGTATAGATGTTCAAGCAGATTTAAGTCAAAACTGTAACTCGGCCACTCAGGAATATTTACTGTCTTCTTGATAAGCAACTCCATTGTAGATTTGTAGATTGCCTGTGCTTAGCTCCCTTCCATAAATGTTTTATTCTGAAAAGCTCTCCAGTCCTTAACGATTAAAAGCGTAAACATAACATGATGCAGCCACCACTATTTTTTTTATATTTTTAAAATGTAACCTTTATTTATTTAACCAGGTAGTCCAGTTGAGAACAAGTTCTCATTTACAACTGCGACCTGGCCAAGATAAAGCAAAGCAGTTCGACGCATACAACAATACAGAATTACACATGGAATAAACAAACATACAGTCAATAAAACAGTAGAAAAAGTCTATACACAATGTGTGCAAAGGAGGTAAGATTAGATAGGTAAGGCAATAAATAGGCCATGGTGGCGAAGTAATTACAAAATACAAATTAAACACTGGAGTGATAGATGTGCAGAAGATGAATGTGCAAGTAGAGATATTGGGTGCAAAGGAGCAAGATAAATACATAAATACAGTATGGGGATGAGATAGTTGGATGGGCTATTTACAGATGGGCTATGTACAGGTGCAGTGATCTGTGAGCTGCTCTGATAGCTGGTGCTTAAAGCTAGTGAGGGAGATAGTCTCCAGCTTTAGTGCAAAAATTGCAGTATGTTTCAGTCATTGGCAGCAGAGAACTGGAAGGAAAGGAGGCCAAAGAGGAATTGGCATTGGGGGAGTCCAGTGAGATATACCTGCTAGAGCGCGTGCTACGGGTGAGTAAAGGGGCTTTACCTAGCAAAGACTTGTAGATGAACTGGAGCCAGAGGATTTGGCGACGATATGAAGCGAGTGCCAGCCAACGAGAGCACACAAGTGGTGGTGGGTAGTACATGGGGCTTTGGTGACAGAACGGATGGCACTGTGATAGACTGCATCCAATTTGTTGAGTAGAGTGTTAGAGGCTATTTTGTAAATGACAAGTTGAGGATCGGTAGGATGGTCAGTTTTACCAGGGTATGTTTGGCAGCATGAGTGAAGGCTGCTTTGTTGCGAAATTGGAAGCCGATTTTAGATTTAATTTTGGATTGGAGATGCTTAATGTGAGTCTGGAAGGAGAGTTTACAGTCAAACCAGACACCTAGGTATTTGTAGTTGTCCACATATTCTAAGTCAGAACCGTCCAGAGTAGTGATGCTGGATGGGCGGGCAAGTGCAGGCAGCGATCGGTTGAAGAGCATGCATTTAGTTTTACTTGCATTTAAGAGCAGTTGGAGGTGACGGAAGGAGAGTTGTATGGCATTGAAGCTCGTCTGGAGGTTGTATTGGATTTGCCCGAAACATAAATTGTTGTATTCAGGAAAAAAAGGCAATTGCATTACCACAGTATTACTTTAGTGCCTTGTTGCAAACAGCATTCCATCTTTTCACATTGTCAATTAGGTTAGTATTGTGAAGTAACTATAACGTTGTTGATCCATCCTCAGTTTTCTCCTATCGCAGCCATTATACTGTTTCAAAGTCACCATTGGCCTCATGGTGAAATCCCTGAGCTGTTTCCTTCCTCTCCGGCAACGGAGTTAGGAAGTTACGCCTGTATCTTTTTAGTGACTGGGTGTATTGATAGAGCCATCCAAAGTGTAATTAATAACTTCAACATGCTCAAAGAGATATTCAGTGTCAAATTTTCTTTAGCCATCTACTAATAGGTGCCCTTCTTTGCTGAGGCTTTAGAAAACCTCCCCGATCTTTGTGGTTGAATCTGTATTTGAAATTCTGTCACGTCTACTTCCGCTCATCCTCTGCCTCAGCTGGCTCGTCAGGCTTTCAAGCCTCAGCTGGCTCGACAGGTTCTCAAGCCTCGGTTGGCTTATCAGGCTTCCATTGCCAAAGCTACTGGGGATGCCTCAGCCGGCTCCTCAGGCTCCCATGCCTCAGCCGGGTCGTCAGGCTCCCATGCCTCAGCCGGCTTGTCAGGCTCCCGCTCCTCAGCCAGCTCTCCAGTTCCCGCGCCTCAGTAGAAGCGACAGGCCTGTTCCTGGTCCTCCAGACCGTCCCTCTCGTCGGCATCCTGTGGCTGGAGCCGCACGTCAGGGAGGAGGTACTGTCACGTCTACTCATGCTCCTCCTTTCTGGGGCTCGTTGCCGCCAGTTTACTCATCATTACGCACACCTGTCACCATCATTACCTGTGCTTCATGAGATACCTGGACTCCATCACCTTCCTGATTATTTCCCCTATATCTGTCACTCCCTTTGGTTGTTATTGTTTCTGTTCCTTTGTTTCATGTCTGTACGCTACTCGTGTTTCTTGTTTTGTTCCATGTTCTATTTGTTACTAAATTCAACCCCTGTACTTGCTTCCCATACACATGACAAATTCACTGCTCGAATGAGAGACCATACATACAATTGGGTTACAGAGATGAGGTAGTCATTAAAAAATAACATTATTATTAATAATAATAAACACTATTGTTCCATGCAACTTATGTGACTTGTTAAGAGACCCAGATGCAGACACATGAGGCAGATGGTTCAAGTCTCAGAGGTTTATTGAATATAAAGGGGTGACAAAAGGCAGGTCGCAGACAGGCAGGGGTTCGAAATCCTAGAAATAGTTGACAGACATAGACAGCAGCCAGTCTCAGGACAGGCAAAACAGGTCACAACTGGGGAGACTAGAACAATAACCAGAAAGGGGAAAAAACAGGGAGAAAACCGCTGACACGACTTGATGGGATAAGATGAACTGGCAACAAACAAACAGAAAACACAGGTATAAATAGACAGGGGATGAAGGGGGAAAATGGGAGAAACCTGGTGGGGGTGGAGACAAGCACAAGACAGGTGAAACAGATCAGGAGGTGACAGGGCTGAATATTTATTGACTCAAGACATTTCAGCTTTTCATTTGTAATTAATAATAAATAAAAATGGAAAAACTTCCATTTTGACATTATGGGGTATTAAATCCATTTAAAATTCAGGCTGTAACAAAACAAGATTTGGAAAACATTAATGGGTGGGAATACTTTCTGAAGGCACTATACATATTTGAATACATTGGTCTAGTAATTCAACAAAATATGATGTTAATAAAATAAAATAAAATCAACGTTTATTTGTCACGTGCGTCGAATACAACAACATTGCAGTGAAATGTTCACTTACAGGCTCTAACCAATAGTGCAAAAAAGGTATTAGGTGAACAGTAGGTAAGTAAAGAAATAAAACAACAGTCCGGGTAGCTATTTGAACAGGAGTCTTATGGCTTGGGGTAAAAACTGTTGAGAAGCCTTTTTTGTCCTAGACTTGGCACTCCGGTACCACTTGCCATGCGGTAGTAGAGAGAACAGTCTATGACTGTAGTGGCTGGGGTCTTTGACTATTTTTAGGGCCTTCCTCTGACACCGCCTGGTGTAGAAGTGCCTTGGGGTCAGAGGCCGAGTAATTGCCGTACCAGGCAGTGATGAAACCAGTGCTTTCAATGTTGCAGCTGTAGAAACTTTTGAGAATCTCAGGACCCATGCCAAATCTTTTTAGCTTCCTGAGGGGGAGTATGCTTTGTCGTGCCCTCTTCACGACTGTCTTGGTATGTTTGGACCATTCTAGTTTGTTGTTGATGTGGACACCAAGGGACTTGAAGCTCTCAACCTGCTCCACCACAACCCCGTCAATGAGAATGGGGGTGTGCTCAGTCCTCCTTTTCCTGTAGTCCACAATCATCTCCTTAGTCTTGGTTACGTTGAGGGATAGGTTGTTATTCTGGCACCACCCGGCCAGGTCTCTGACCTCCTCCCTATAAGGTGTCTCGTCGTTGATCATGCCTACCACTGTTGTGTCGTCTGCAAACTTAATGATGGTGTTGGAGTCGTGCCTGGCCATGCAGTTGTGGGTAAACAGGGAGTACAGGAGAGAGCTGAGCTCCAGTGTTGAGGATCAGCGTGGCAGATGTGTTTCTACCTACCCTCACCACCTGGGGCCAGTTGCAGAGGGAGGTGTTTAGTCCCAGGATCCTTAGCTTAGTGATGAGCTTTGAGGGCACTATGGTGTTGAACGCTGAGCTGTAGTCAATGAATAGCATTCTCACATAAGTGTTCCTTTAGTCAAGGTGGGAAAGGGCAGTGTGGAGTGCAATAGAGATTGCATCATCTGTGGATCTGTTTGGGCGGTATGCAAATTGGAGTGGGTCTAGGGTTTCTAGGTTAATGGTTTTGATGTGAGCCATGTGAGCTAACCTTTCAAATAACTTCATGGCTACGGACGTTAGTGCTACGGGTCTGTAGTCATGTAGGCAGGTTGCCTTTGTGTTCTTGGGCACAGGGACTATGGTGGTCTGCTTGAAACATGTTGGTATTACAGATTCAGACAGGGAGAGGTTGAAAATGTCAGTGAAGTTGGTCAGCACTTGCCCGGAGCACACGTCCTGGTAATCCGTTTGGGCCTGCGGCCTTGTGTATGTTTACCATATTTGCAAATAAATTCATTAAAAATCCTACAATGTGATTTTCTGGATTTTTTAACATCTTTTTGTCTGTCATAGTTGAAGTGTACCTATGATGAAAATTACAGGCCTCTCTCATCTTTTTAAGTGGGAGAACTTGCACAATTGGTGGCTGACTAAATACTTTTTTGCCCCACTGTATAACAGACTGACACTAGCCCCCCGACACATAAACTATTGCAGCATAAATACTGGAGTCTGAGACAGGAGGGGTCAGGAGAAACTGTGGTCTCATCCAACGATACCCCCGGACAGGGCCATCCAGGCAGGATTTAACCCCACCCACTTTGCCATAGCACAGCCCCCAAACCACTAGAGGGATATCTTCAAACTGCCAACTTACTACTGAGACAAGGTTGAGTATAGCCCACGAAGATCTCCCGTACGGCATGAAACCGAGGGGGGCACCAACCCGGACAGGTAGATCATTACAATGTATTACAGGTATTTTAGGCTATGTTTAGACAGGCAGCCCAATTCTGATATTTTGTCCACTAATTGGTCTTTTGACCAATTAGTGGAAACAAGATCAGAATTGGTCTGCCTGTGTAAACGCAGCCTAATAGACCTGTAAGACATTGTAATGGGGTCCCAAGGTAAAATGGAGAAACAGGCCCCTAGATTAATCCAACCCTAGGTATAATGAGACTGCTCAGAAGGCTTTCCCCTCGCGAGTCAAGACAAATGGCCCTTGTTTATGCCAGGTTTTGCCGTCCAGCGGTATTCATTTCATGTCTAAGTTGGCCCATCTGCCAACTACACCAGAAAACTGAAAAAGTGTAATAAACTGTAATCGATGACGAGCCTTTATTCGCTATTAAGTGACAGAGTACTTTTATAGTCTGGTGAAGTGCCAATCCCTTGAGGGGACGGTGGCTTTGGAGATGACAATGCTTGCCATATTTCTTGACAAGGGTATTTGATCAAGAGCAAATATTCTGCCTTCAATCAATTCTTCACCGCTTATTCAGCTCTTACCGTCTACAGGCGGCTCGAGGATAACATAAAAAAACGTGGCCACTTAGACAACGCTCATTGTTGATGTTCGAGTGGTAGCGGGTGTCACACGGCGCAGATGTCAAAGTAGAGACAATTTACCTGTCAGTATCCAAAGAATAACAAGGGAGCAGATCAGAAGGGGAGGTGGCATGCCATGATACCGTGAAGTCATCCTGTCACCGTAGTTATAATTAAACCAGTGCCTCGTAGGAGTACCTCTTACATGTTTGGGTTCAGGAAGGAGGCACGCAGCAACTTCGCTACCATAGTGAAGTAGAGAAAATATTCTAAAGAAATATCTCTAAAATAACAAGATACAGTACAGTATCTACAATAACAAGATACAGTATAGTGTCACGCCCTGTAGTAGGTTAGAGCGTGACTAGGGGGTGATCTAGTATATCTATTTATATGTTGGTGCTAATGTGGTTCCCAATTAGAGGCAGCTGTTTATCCTTCCCACTCAGTAGACAATGGACCTGATCGGACAGCTCAGAGCCTCTGCTCTTTTCTGTCCATAAAAAACAATTGGATTGGTGGAAAAGGCAGGGCAGGCCAGGAGCAAGGAAGGAGGGTGTGGTCAAGCAAGGAATCCCCCGAGGCTAGATGCCCTAAGGTTTTTATCAGAACGGGCGTAGATTAGTTTCGCCTTTTTTCTTTTCCCAACATGAGTTCATGGTGTTTTACTTTAAAAATAAAATAGAAGTAAAAAATAAAAATGGAAAAATAAGGGATAAAAAACGTCATTAAAATTATAGCTCACAACTGTGCAGGGGGAGAGGGGCGCTAAGGAGTGCATTCACATATATCTACACATTTTCATACACAAACAAATTATTGTATTTTTTTGTATTTTCGTATTATATTTTCAATTTTTGTATTTGTATTTTTTAAATTAATTAATTAATTTATTTATTAATTGATTTTTTTTCTTTTTTCTCTCCTTTCCTCTCTTCTAGGTCAGTTCAGCATTATGGACATGGGTGTATCTGTGGTCCATTTGGCGTGTCCCACGGCTTCCTTCAATGTTGGGTTGTGAGTGGCTCTGTTGATGAACTTCTGGCTAATGATTGACTGTCTATTGTTGATTGATGTCAGTCCAGATATGCTGTTAACGTAGTGGTTGCTGATGTATCTTGGTAGTCTGTAAGCCATTTTTATTGCCATGTTTTGGACTATCTGTAGCCGGTTCATCTGCTGCGGTGAAGCTGTTATCCAGGCTGGCAGGGCGTATTCAAAGAGGGATCGGATGTAGCTGATGTAGCTGTCTTAGAATGTTATCGGTGGTTGATTTTCCTTTCCTGAAGCCAGCTTGGTGCAAGGAGGCCCATTTCCTCGGTGTGGCCGCTCAGTCTTTGGGTGAGTACTCTCTCAAACAGCTTCCCGACGTGACTGAAGCGGCTGATTGGTCTATAACTTGTAACGTTGTATGGGTCTTTGCCAGGTTTGTGGATCATTGTGACAACTGCAGATTTCCAAGGTAGGGGAAAGTAGCCTTCCGTGAGACATGTTGTGAAGAGGTTGGAAAGAAGGTGCAGGTATTCATCAGGTGCTTGTTTGATGAGTGTGCTGTCAATGTTGTCTTTCCCTGGTGCTTTGTTTTTTTTTCAGGTGAGTCTTGATTTCTTCAATGCTAACAGAGTGGGTGAGGGGATGGTCTGCTGGTGTCGGATTTGAGGTGTACACTGTTTTCTGCATTTCTCTGTCGACCATGGTTTTCCAGTCTTTGTCAAAGAGAGGATCGTCGGGACAAGAGTGAACATTTTGTAGGTGGTTTCTGAATAATGTTGCTTTTGATTGGGGATCATATTTAGGTAGCTATAGGTAGCTATTTCCCCACCTGTGTTTTGTGGGATATTGATTATTTGTTAGTGTGTTTGGGCATTACGTCTTCACGGTCTTTGTAAGTTTTGTTATTTGGTTTTGTTAGTTTCACTTAAATAAATGTGTGGAACTATACTCACGCTGTGCCTTGGTCCGCTCATTTCTAAGATCATGACATATAGTATTTACAGTAACAAAATACAGTAGCTTTAACAGGAACTTACTGTATAGCATGACTGCATTATCAGAAGATTACCCTGTAACACAAACAACTGCCTTCATCATTTGTTAAGAAGTATAGGTGACAGCAATTCACAAACTATCACATTAACCTAATTGACAATATGTATGTATGCCCAACCTTTGTCTTGCAGCCTTTGCATTTACCATAAGTATTTTATATCAACTGTTGTAAAGCTGCTAGTTGATAATGGCATGCCCGTCACTAGAGACACGCACACACATATCTCCCTAATAGCTGTAGATAATGTATTCTCCACACAGTAACATTGTGACAGACAGGAATGCAGCAGTACATTATTCTTCCATGTCCCATAGCAGTGCACTGTCTAAATGCCTGTAGCAGTGTAAGTAAGTGATGACTGATTCTGATCTACAGTGTTGGTGCTTGGGAGAGCATTGTGTACACTTCAGCTCCTGGCTGTAGCTTCTGTAGCTGGCTGAATCAGAAGTAATGTATCAAGGTTTGTTTAGTCACGACAAGATGTCAGACGGTCCACAGTGATGTTGTTTGCTAGCTCCTTAGTGACTTCATGGCTTATGAATTAGGAGAAACTGGAGTTGCTAGACTTTGAGTAAAGGTATTAACACTAACACTTGGACAACTGTAATGAAGACACAATGACCTGCATAGCATCATTTTAACACTCATCGCTCAATCAATCAAATGTATTTTGTAAATCCCTTTTTTCATCATCAGTTGTCACTTAGGGCCCGATTCCGACTTAGGAAATCACACCTTTCCTATGCACTTCTCAGTAGTTGGTATTCAGATTTACCTTATGAAGGTGTGTAAACAGGGTGGTTCTCTTGCATGTGTTGAACAAATGGAATTCAACCCCTGAAAAACATACCACTTGCTGAGCAGATTTTCTTGTGCAGTTTTTATTCAATAGGATTTTCAGTATATTTATATTTTATCCATTCCTTTAAATACAATGCACATTTAAGTCGAATTTTGTCGGCAGACTAGAATACATCAAGAAAACAGGTTCAGAAAATAGGGATCAATGAAAGAAAGCTGTCTAAATACAGATATATTCGTCTATGTTTCAACACCAAGTTGTAGATTAAGAAATACTCTGATCTTGTCGATTATTTAGGCACATTTTAGGGTTAGGAAAGAATGTATGTACCCCATAATAAAAAATAAACAAAATTATGAATCTGGTTTGGAGAGCCTTTACGCACTAAATATATTCTTTATTCAAAAATAAAGTGCTTTGATTCATTCAGAAAATTGCCACATTCAATTCTTTAACCCATGATTAGTTGGGTTCGTGTACATAGAATTAAAATAGGGACAATAGTGTACAATAATAGGTCATACCCTCGTCTATTGCCTGCACTAACCATGGAACTGTGTGATGACACAGCTAAGTATTGCGTCATGCTTTGGGTTCAAAATGTTGAGGCATGGTCTGCACTCCGTTCCGTAACAATTTAATTAGCCTACATGCTTTTTTTAAATGATCAACTCTTCTAATGATCTTACCTTATGACGTAGAAAAATACATTTATTGGAAACTATTTCAAAATGACAGTTTCTTTACAGTAGAAAAATGGAAATAAAGATGAAACAGAACAGCACTGATGATGCATGCATTTGTAGGATTTGTGCAATGAAGAGTATTACAATGGTCTGCCCTTAGAATCATAATACATGTGGTAAAACGGTCAATGCAGACCACAGAGATTAGCGCACATTCATCAAATCTGACCTAACAAAGTAGATAGTCAAATCCGTCATGATTGATGCATTGTAACAGGCCCACAATATGGGTACTAAAGTCCAATTTGCATATATGTGGCTGTTTCCGCTACTTAATATTTACAAGTTGTCCCTTTTCATCTTTTAAGAAGTGACTGCTAAATGCTAATTCCTGGGCAATGAGGAGATTCAGGAAATTTCCCCCATGGTTTCCCGCTCATAGGGCGAAAGGAGCTTCGAGACTCATGGGATGAAAGGTACTCCACCATTATGATGGCCTTGCATGCCTAAGGATTGTCTTTCCAAAGAAATTTAGGAGAAATAAATGGAATTATACACTTCCATTCAAAATTTGGGGTCACTTTTGTTTTTGAAAGAAAAGCTCATTTTTGATCCATTAAAATAACATTGAATTGATCAGAAATACAGTGTAGACATTGTTAATGTTGTAAATTACTATTGTAGCTGAAAACGGCAGATTTTTTTAAATGGAATATCTACATAGGCGTACAGAGGGCCATTATCAGCAACCATCACGCCTCAAAAGTCCTCAACTGGCAGCTACATTAAATATTTCCTGCAAAACACCAGTCTCAACATCAACAGTGAAGAGGCGACTCCAGGATGCTGGCCTTTTAGGCAGAGTTATTATTATTATTATTATTTTTTGCTCCTTTGCACCCCAGTATTACTACTTGCACATGTATCTTCTGCACATCTATCACTCCAGTGTTTAATTGATCAATTGTAATTACTTCGCCACTACGGCCTATTTATTAAGCTTACCTCCCTAATCTTACCTCATTTGCACACACTGTGTATAGACTTTTCTATTGTGTTATTGACTGTACGTTTGTTTATTCCATGTGTAACTCTATGTTGTTGTTTGTGTCTCACTGCTTTGCTTTATCTTGGCCAGGTCGCAGTTGTAAATGAGAACTTGTTCTCAACTGGACTACCTGTTTAAATATAGGTGAAAAAAAAGAACACAGACACTGGACAGAGTTCTTTTGCCCATCTTAATCATTTTGTTTTATTGGACAGTCTGAGATATGGCTTTTTCTTTGCAACTTTGCCTAGAAGGCCAGCATCCCGAAGTCGCCTCTTCACTGTTGACGTTGAGACTGGTGTTTAGCGGGTACTACAGGATTTAAAGAAGCTGCCAGTTGAGGACTTGTGAGGCGTTTGTTTCTCAAACTAGACACTCTAATGTACAGTCATGGCCAAAAGTTTTGAGAATGACACAAATATAAATTTTGACAGGGTCTGCTGCCTCAGTTTATATGCTGGTCATTTGCATATACTCCATAATGTTAGGAAGAGTGATCAGATGAATTGCAATTAATTGCAAAGTCCCTCTTTGCCATGCAAATGAACTGAATCCCCAAAAAACATTTCCACTGCAGTTCAGCCCTGCCACAAAAGGACCAGCAGACATCATGTCAGTGATTCTCTCTTTAACACAGGTGTGAGTGTTGACGAGGACAAGACTGGAGATCACTGTCATGCTGATTGAGTTCAAATAACAGACAGGAAGCTTCAATAGGAGGGTGCTGCTTGGAATCACTGTTCTTCCTCTGTCAACCATGGTTACCTGCAAGGAAAAACATGCCGTCATCATTGCTTTGCACAAAAAGGGCTTCACAGGCAAAGATATTGCTGTCAGTAAGATTGCACCTTAATCAACCATTTATCGGATCATCAAGAACTTCAATGAGAGCAATTCATTTGCTGTGAAGAAGGCTTCAGGGCACCCAAGAAAGTCCAGCAAGCGCCAGGACTGTTTCCTAAAGTTGTTTCAGCTGCGGGATCGGGACACCACCAGTACAGAGCTTTCTGAGGAATTGCAGCAGGCAGGTGTGAGTGCATCTGCATGCACAGTGAGGCGAATACTTTTGGAGGATGGCCTGGTGTCAAGGAGGGCAGCAAAGAAGCCACTTCTCTCCAGGAAAAACATCAGGGACAGACTGATATTCTGCAAAATGTACAGGGATTGGACTGCTGAGGACTTGGGTAAAGTCATTTTCTCTGATGAATCTCCTTTCCCATTGTTTGGGGCATCCGGATAAAAGCTTGTCCGGAGAAAACAAGGTGAGCGCTACCATCAGTCCTGTGTCATGCCAACAGTAAAGCATCCTGAGACCATTCATGTGTGGGGTTGGTCCTCAGCCAAGGGAGTGGGCTCACTCACAATTTTGCCTAAGAACACAGCCATGAATAAAGAATGGTACCAACACATCCTCCGAGAGCAACTTCTCCCAAACATCCAGGAACAGTTTGGAGACGAACAAGTCTTTTCCAGCATGATGGAGCACCTTGCCATAAGACAAAAGTGATAACTAAGTGGCTCGGGGAACATGGCCAGGAAACTCCCCAGACCTTAATCCCATTGAGAACTTGTGGTCAATTCTCAAGAGGCAGGTGGACAAACAAAATCCCACAAATTCTGACAAACTCCAAGCATTGCTTATGCAAGAATGGGCTGCCATCAGTCAGGATGTGGCCCAGAAGTTAATTGACAGCATACCAGGGCAGGTTGCGGAGGTCTTGAAAAAGAAGGGTCAACACTGAAAATATTGACTCAATGCAGCAACTTCATGTAATTATCAATAAAAGCCTTTGACACATATGAAATGCTTGTAATTATACTTCAGTATTCCATAGTAACATTTGACAAAAACATCTAAAGACACTGAAGCAGCAAACTTTGTGAAAATATTTGTGTCATTCTCAAAACTTTACTTGTCCTCTTGCTCAGTTGTGCACCGGGGCCATTCCATTCCTCTTTCTATTCTGGTTAGAGCCAGTTTGCGCTGTTCTGTGAATGGAGTAGTACACAGTGTTGTACGATATCTCCAGTTTCTTGGCAATTTCTTGCATGGAATAGCCTTTGTTTCTCAGAACAAGAATAAACTGATGAGTTTCAGAAGAAAGTTCTTTGTTTCTAGCAATTTTGAGCCTGTAATCGAACCCAAAAATGCTGATGCTTCAGACACTCAGCTAGTCTAAAGAAGTTTTATTGCTTCTTTAATCATCACAACAGTTTTCAGCTGTGCTAACATAATTGCAAAATGGTTTTCTAATGATCAATTACCCTTTAAAAATGATAAACTTGGAATAGCTAACACAACGTGCCAGTGTGCAGGAGTGATGGTTGCTGATAATGGGCCTCTGTACTTCAATGTAGAAATTCCATAAAAAATCAGCTACAATTGTCATTTACAACATTAACGTCTACACTGTATTTCTGATCAATTTGATGTTTTTTTAATGGACAGAAAATGTGCTTTTCTTTCAAAAGCAAGGACATTTCTAAGTGACCCCAAACCTTTGAATGGTAGTGTACATGTGGATGAACTCTCAGCTTGTTCAGCTTTGCCTGGCAGTGGAGGCAGTGCAGGAGTTGCCTTAGGAACTGGTGGTGGCAGAGACGACGCAAAGAAAAAACATTTTAACGTTCACGTTGTCTGTCACTACCTTAATCTTTCTTTTTTATAAGTATTTGAACAAAGCCAGCGTGACATTGAGAACATCAAAATGAGTTGTCAACAACAATCCAAAAAGGGACAGTGAGATGAGTAAGGATGACGCAATTATCATGCAACAAAACACAGCATTGCTTTGATATGTTGTGTCAGGAAGAGCGGAACCAGAGGGGAAAAAAACGTCCTCTGTGGATGGAGTTTCATGCATCATAACAAAGATAGTTGTCACTACAGCAACAGCTGGCTTCTTAGAATGTAGCACCACTCTTGTTACAATGTAACAAGGGACTACAGATACAGAAGCTCCACCTATTTCCTTTACTGCTGAACACACACTTATGTACACTTTCATGGGAAACACATTTTCCTGTGACTGAAATTATACCTCTGCAACATTCTCGAAACATCTCCGTCCTTCTCCCCTTCACTCTCCTATGTGTCGTTACATGCTGACTCCAGGCATGGCATTGTGGGATAGCTCGGAATGGGGCATTCGGTGCTTAACCATCCATCCATCTCCACTTACCGCCAGACTGGCTACACCAGCTGCCAGGGGACCTGTCCGTGCCTTCAAGCCGCTGGCTGACTGGAGCTCCCTCTCCTACTCTTGCTGATGACAGCTTTCGGAGGACTGCATTGCACAGCAATGTAGTGGGGGAAACTAGCTACTAGCTAGCATGTACACTATTGTGGGTATTTCACCACGTTAGGGAATTCAAGTGGTGGAACTTCTAAATGAAGCTGATGAAATGTGTTGATAGTGGGATAATTTGATAAGACTCATATGGAATGGATGGTGCTTTAAAACTTCTTAGGGCTGAAATCCCTTTAACGGGATCGATATGACAACAGCCAGTGAAAGTGCAGGGTGTCAAATTCAAAACATCAAAAATCTCATAATTAAAATTCCTCAAACATACATGTATTTTATACCATTTTAAAGGTTATCTTGTTGTTAATCCCACCACAGTGTCCAATTTCAAATAGGCTTTACAGCAAAAGCACCACAAACGATTATGTTACGTCACCACCAAACGACAATAAACACAGCTATTTTTTCCAGCCAAAGATAGCAGTCACAAAAAGCACAAATAGAGATAAAATGAATCACTAACCTTTGATGAACTTCATCAAATGACACTCATAGGACTTCATTGTACACAATACATGTATGTTTTGTTTGATAAAGTTCATATTTATCAAAATATGAGTTGACATTGGCGCGTTACATGCACTAGTTCCAAAAACACCCAGGTCCACAATAAATGTTTGTTTTGTTCGATAATGTCCGTTATTTATGTCCAAATACCTCCTTTAGTTAGCGCGTTTGGTATACATATCCAAACGCTCATTTTGGTCAGCGTTACGTCGGACAAAAACTTAAAAAGTTATATTACAGGTCGAAGAAACATTTCAAACTAAGTACAGAATCAATCATTAGGATGTTAACATATAGCTTAATTAAAGTTCTAACCGGAGTGTTCCTTTGTGTCTTGATGAGCAATGGAACGCAAGTGGATACCATGAGGAATGCGCGTGATCAGAAAATGGCTGACTACCAGTCACCTGATAGATTCTGCTCTCATTCAGTCCCACAACACAGTAGAAGTCTCATTCAAATTTCTATTGACGGTTGACATCTAGTGGAAGCCCTAGGAAGTGCAACATAATTTATATCTCAAGGGGATTTCAATGGGAACTGTGGTGAATACATACCAAGCTCAGATTTCTCACTTCCTGTTTTGATTTATCCTTTGCCTGCCATATGAGTTCTGTTATACTCACAGACATCATTCAAACAGTTTTAGAAACTTTAGAGTGTTTTCTATCCAATACTAATAACAATATGCATATATTAGCAACTGAGACTGAGGAGCAGGCCGTTTACTTTGGGCAACTTATTCATCCAAGCTACTCAATACTGCCCCCAGCCATAAGAAGTTAAAATCATTGTATTGTGTAGTTTTTCCTCCAGACACCTTATCAGATGAGTGGAAAGTCAACACAAAGTTGTTTTGTTCCCTTCTTGTATGGAGATATTGTTTGAGAGATAATGTTTGAAGAGATTACCATGAAACTCTATGAGAGTTGATATGCTTTACAGAGATAAAACATAAACCATATCACTGCAAAATACTCCCAATCTCCTTGGCCTTGTCACGTTGATGGGCCTTGTACAATATACTCATCAGTAATACCAATTTCACATGTAGAACAATGTGTGATCATCTTGATGATTCAGACACAAATTATATCCATGGATCATAAATGGTTGATTACACTTTTCTCATTATATTCAAAGGGCTAATAGAAATAATCCCATTATGTTTTTAACTAGTGTCGTCTGCTACAAGTAGTTTAACCATTGTAAAAATTCCCACCAATTATATGTTTTATTTCATTTCAAGCAGGGGTGGCGTTGTGTAAACCTGGTTTGATATTGTTTTTAAATTATGCCCTTCTTAACAGTTAAACCCATTGTACATAAATTAACTACATGAAGAATATGCGAGTCTGTATATATACTCTGTAAAAATGGCTGTGCTCTTTTAATGAATGAAAATTAACTATTTACAACAGTTGCTTATCATCTGTCCTTAATAATAACATGCACAAGTCAAGGACCTCATTAAAAACAAAGTAACATCTTGATTTTTAACACACTTTTAAGAACTGATAATAGGATCTCCTGTGTTTGGCATTGTACTTTTACTACAAGCACGTGGAAAGTAAATATACATATTGTATATACAGAGCGATAAAAAATATCTAAAGATAATATGGTACATTTTCAATAATATTCCCTGTTAGAACGGAGACCTAAATGTAGACATAATGGCCCATAGGCCTCATGAAAAGTAAAACTTTTTTAAAAAGTCCATGAAATAAGACAATTTCGACTGAAAATGTTACTTTTCTTTGTAATCCAAATTGTGCAACAGTAGGTCTAAGTAGTTCATACTTGTTATTAAAACTTGTCTCCTTGAGTAGATTTCAGATTTGCCGTCTGGATGCTATCAAACAAGACACCCATGCACATCAGTATAAATCAGGCCCTTGGAAAACTATGAAAGAGGAAACAGACTGATTGAAATGTCACACATGACAATGCAAAACAATTAAATAATAAAATGACTTGTAATTTGAAGTACGAGTGGAGGAAACACATATTTCTAATCATAAATATAAATGGGGAAAGATTTTTCTGAAATTACGCAAAATATTTACAGTCTCTTATCGCTACTAGACATTGGTGTCATATGGGGATTTAATGACGGATATATTCATTTTTTTCTTGATAATCTTTGAGAAATGCTGCCAATGGGATGGACCATCATTGAATAGTCATTCCCTGTATCATGGCTGATGTCTGTCTACATTTACCAATCTGCAGAACAATCCCCTGGATGAACATATACGCGGAGGTGAACCAGGAGAAAGAGTAGAAGATGATCGGTTCGCTCAACAAGAGTGACAGCATGCATAAGATCACCCTCATTGAGTTCACTACGGCCAAAGAAGTCATGGAGAAGGAGATTGACGCCAGGGTTAAACGTAAGATACATGGTCTGATAAATCATTGTTTATTGTGTTATTAGCAAGTTGCTGATTTGGTGACATGAAATTCGTTGTTGAGAAAGCTCCACCAATATTACATATACATTGTCCAAAGTAATCGTATTGAACTACAACAAATATGGGTCATAGTCCATGTATAACAATGTTGACTTTTGACCTGCAGTGTATACAATACATAGTGTTTATAAAGTCTACATTGTTTCTTTACATGGAATTAACTGGTAAGAAAAGGGAGGAGTAAAATGTATCTTCAGAAGAAAACAGGGAAACAAACAAACCAATGTGTCAGCCAATAATATCCCACACATGAAACAACAGCTTAAGAGCTTTTGATAAGACATTGTAATGAAACCCAAGTAATTAACAGGCAGTATCAGTGTTAAAGTAGGTATTTGTTTCACAGACATCAAAGCCTCTACTACCAGTGGACTAACCTATGTTATTCTTATGTTGCATTTTTTTCTCTCTCTCTACCCCAGGGGGAATTGGAAATGCCTGCAAGAGCACAAGGGAGATTCCTAATGTGTACAGACTTGAAGTATTGACATTTTGAGGGTTTTGGTTTCTTTTGTAATTTCTCAAATACAACACCAATGTTAAATTAATGAGGGTCATTCCATTTCCATAATTGATGCATTTTCCACAGAGTTTGATGAAAACAATTTTAATAATTCAGCTACTAACAGCCAAAGTAAAGCAACAGCATATTAAGCAATTGAATGATAGTTTTCTTAACATATCACTGATTCACACACGTGCCTCATGCATCCAAATCACTCTAAATCTGTTTACTACATCTACAGTATAAAGGAAATTTGAAAAGTTATTTTAAAGGAATATCATTAGTTCATCATTGATTGATGCAGGCCCTACCAAGATAGCATATTCTTATAATTATTTTTATAACAACCCAAATATCTGAAATGGGTTGTTTTATGCACGTGAAGTCTGAATGCACTCACTGTTCCAAAATGTGATTATTACGCAATAGGACAGTTAACATGCGCTGTCTGCTAATTATCAATAGCATATGTTTCAACTTGTCAATTTCAAAATTATTTTCTAACAAGTTGAATTTTCTAACAACAGTTTGAATTGAGGTGTGTTCCGCCTACTCATTAATTCACATAGAATTAGCCCATTTCAGTGATGTATACAATTTATGTTTGAGGCTTTACTGAGCAGGACAAAACTTCCCTCTTCGAGGAGAGCCCTTCACCATTTTTGCACAGTTTTCCACATACTGGCAAATTGTCTGTCTGTCGCTCGCATTAATGCATTGTTTCCCTTACAAATAATAACTTTGAACATGTGTGCGTTCCTATCAAAGTAAGTGCTTTATTTTCTTATCGTGTTGTCGTTTCTACTGTAGCATCCAGAATGTATGTATGTACGTATGTATCAAATCAAACTGTATTTGTCACAGGTGCTGAATACAACAGGTGTAGACATGTTTTTTTAAATTGATTTAACTAGGCAAGTCAGTTAAGAACAAATTCTTATTTTCAATGACAGCCTAGGAACAGTGGGTTAACTGCATTGATCAGAGGAAGAACGACAGATTTGTACCTTGTCAGCTCGGGGATTAGCTCTTGCAAACTTTCGGTTACTTGTCCAACGCTCTAACCACTAGGCTACGCTAGGCTCCTAGGCTTCACCTTATGCTTACTTACAAGCCCTTAACCAACAATGCAGTTTTAAGAAAATACCTAAAAAAGTAAGAGATAAGAAAAACAAATATTTAAAGAGATCCAGCAAATAACAATAGCGGGGATATATGCAGGGTTACCGGTACATTGTCAATGTGTCAATGTGCGGGAGCACCGGTGTCGAGGTAGTAGAGGTATTTATGGACATGCAGCAGGGTTATTAAAGTGGCTATACATAGATGATAACAGAGAGTAGCAGCAGCGTAGGGGGGCAATACAAATAGTCTGGGTGGCAGTTTGTTTAGCTGTTCAGGAGTCTTATGGCTTGGGGGTAGAAGCTGTTTAGAAGCCTCTTGGACCTAGACTTGGTGCTCCGGTACTGCTTGCCATGCGGTAGCAGAAAGAACAGTCTATGACTAGGAAAGCTGGAGTCTTTGACAATTTTTCGGGCCTTCTCTGACACCGCCTGGTATAGAGGTCCTGCATGGCAGGAAGCTTGGCCCCGGTGATGTACTGGGCCGTACGCACTCTGTAGTGCCTTGCGGTCGGAGGCTGAGCAGTTGCCATACCAGGCAGTGATGCAACCATGCTCTCAAAGGTGCAGCTGTAAAACCTTTTGAGGATCTGAGGACCCATGCCAAGTCTTTTCAGTCTCCTGAGGGGGAATAGGTTTTGTTGTGCCCTCTTCACGACTGTCTTGGTGTGCTTGGACCATGTTAGTTTGTTGGTGATGTAGACGCCAAGAAACTTGAAGATCTCAACCTGCTCCACTACAACCTCGTCGATGAGAATGGGGGCATGCTCAGTCCTCCTTTTCCTGTTGTCCACGATCAACTATAGTTTGTTAACAAGACATTTGTGGAGTGGTTGAAAAACGAGTTTTAACCTGTTGCGACGACCAAACCCGGATCCGGGATTCTATTTATAGACCTAAGCTCATTACCATAACGCAACGTTAACTATTCATGAAAATCGCAAATGAAATGAAATAAATATGCTAGCTCTCAAGCTTAGCCTTTTGTTAACAACACTGTCATCTCAGATTTTCAAAATATGCTTTTCAACCATAGGAAAACAATCATTTGTGTAACAGTAGCTAGCTAGCGTAGCATTTAGCGTTAGCATTAGCGTTAGCATTAGCGTTAGCATTTAGCAGGCAACTATCACAAAAACAAGTAAAGCCTTCAAATAAAATAACTTACCTTTGAAGAACTTCTGATGTTTTCAATGAGGAGACTCTCAGTTAGATAGCAGATGCTCCGTTTTTCCAAAAAGATTCTTTGTGTATTAGAAATAGCTCCGTTTTGTACATCACATTTGGCTACCAAAAAAAAAAAAAAAAAAAAAAAAAAAAACGAAAATTCAGCCCTCAAAACGCGAACTTTTTTCCAAATTAACTCCATAATATCGACTGAAACATGGCAAACGTGGTTTAGAATCAATCCTCAAGGTGTTTTTCCACATATCTCTTCAATGATATATCCTTCGTGGAAGCCTGGTTTCTCCTTGCTCTCAAATGGAAAAATAATTGCACCTGGCTTTACGCTCCAATTTCGACGCAGGGACACCAGGCGGACACTTGGAAAATGTAGTCTCTTATGGTCAATCTTCCAATGATATGCCTACAAATACGTCACAATGCTGCTAACACTTTGGGGGAACGACAGAAAGTGTAGGCTCATTCCTTGCGCAATCACAGCCATATAAGGAGACAATGGAAAACAGAGCTTCAGAAATTCTGATCATTTCCTGGTTGATGCATCATCTTGGTTTCGCCTGTAGAATGAGTTCTGGGGCACTTACAGACAATATCTTTGCAGATTCTGAAACTTCAGAGTGTTTTCTTTCAAAAACTGTCAAGAATATGCATAGTCGAGCATCTTTTCGTGACAAAATATCGCGCTTAAAACGGGAACGTTTTTTATCCAAAAATGAAATAGCGCCCCTAGAGATCAAAGAGGTTAATGACTCCAACCTAAGTGTATGTAAACTTCCAACTTCAACTGTACATACATTTGACGTCAGAAGTTTACATACACTTAGGATGGAGTCGTTAAAACTCGACATAACCTGAAAGGCCGCTCAGCAAGGAAGAAGCCACTGCTCCAAAACCGCCATAAAAAAGCCAGACTACCGCTTGCTACTGCACATGGGGACAAAGATTGTACTTTTTGGAGAAATGTCCTCTGGTCTGATATAACAAAAATAGAAAATTTTGGCCATAATCACCATCGTTATGTTTGCAGGAAAAAGGGGTAGGCTTGCAGGCCGAAGAACACCATCCCAACGTGAAACACGGGGGTGGCAGCATCATGTTGTGGGGGTGCTTTGCTGCAGGAGGGACTGGTTCACTTCACAAAATAGATCAAAATAGATGTATTGAAGCAACATCTCAAGACATCAGTCAGTAAGTTAAAGCTTGGTCGCAAATGGGTCTTCCAAATGGACAATGACCCTAAGAATATTTCCAGAGTTGTGGCAAAATGGCTTCACATTCTCAAAATAAAGTGGTGATCCTAACTGACCTTAGACATGGAACATTTTTACTAGGATTAAATGTCAGGAATTGTGAAAAACTGAGTTTAAATGTATTTGGCTAAGGTGTATGTAAACTTCCGACTTCAACTGTATGTATGTATGTATGTATGTATGTATGGAGCATAATGTATTTACAGTTTATTCACATGTTTTCAAGTACTTCAAGTGACAAATAATGCATTCCGATTAATGCATAGATTGTAATGGACACCTATGATGTGTGTAAAATATTTTTGGGGTATTTTGTTGTCGTGATTCTAATGAGCTAATGCTAATCTATTTGCCAGCTATGTGTGGAGCCATGTTTGTTGACATACAATGCAATGTGGGTTTCACGTAAAAGTCTGTTAGACCATATATGTTATAATATGGTGAGGTAGATGACACATCCCCTTCAACATATATACTATATACAGACACAACTCATCTTGTCTCCTCTTATGATCTTTGGTTGATGCGAGAAAAAAAACATACATGGTAGAGCACAAACTACCCATCGTCGGATTACTTTCGATTTCTAGCAAGTGTTTTACTCAATTATTTTGATCAAAGGTGAGCTCGCCAGTGATGTGATTATGTATACATGTTAATTGCTATTAGCTCATTTACATCCATACATTTTCCGGTTTGGATGATTGCGTTATGATGTAGATACTTCTGTAAATGTCTGAACATTAAACTGGTCACATTCTGGACATTAGTTCTTGCAAAATTTTTCTGTGAAAAAACAGTGTGGCCAGCTCAAATGCTGTCTGTTGCGTCAATCGAAACTGGGCGTTTTAAATAAGCATTCTAATCACACTGGTTTGAGCGTACGCTGCAGGCACCACTGTAGAATGATCACACCTGTTTGTTGGTACATGTGAAAAGGTTAACGACGATGGCAGGTGATTTGAACTGTGCTTCGATATAGTGTTCAAAGATATAATCATAATGTACTATACATAAATCTTGAATTTGTAGATAAAAAACACTGCTAAACCAAGGAATACTGCTGTTGGGAGCATCAGCATTGCTGAACTGCTGTGTCTCGGGATGGAATCCACCAAGGGTACTGTAACAGAGGGTAGAGGAAGACAAACATTAAACATAACAAGAACAGGGCAACACAATAAAGGCTAATCTGGGAATGCCCTGAATATTTTCTTGCTTCATTGCCAAAATTGATCCTATACTATATTGTATCACCAATAACACCCATGGAGTACAGTTGAAATGTATATTTTGCATCATAATAGTCTGCTACAGTAGAGCTACATACAGTCAATGCATATGCTTAACTTGAATGAATTTGTTGAAAACAAAATGGTGTTATATAGGACCACAGTGTACAATAAAGTTGAGTTTTGGCACCACAACATTGTCAAAAATTATTCCCTTCCAGTGGCCAGTAAACAGCAACAAATTGGATTTATTTGGTCAGATTTGTATGACTATGAAGTCTAGGCCTGAAACAACAAAGCTGGGACAAGCAACATCCCCGTCGCCAAGTTTATTCAACTGTAAATAAATCAGGCTATGGATTATGGGTAGATCCACGGCAATGATAGTGCATTTTTAATATCTCACATTTAAAAGACTGTGATAGCATGAAATTGCTATTTCTAAATGGTTGCCTTTCTCCAACTAAAAGCCAAATGATTAAAACAAGCATAGCAACACACATATTGCTGAGGTAAATGCAAAATTAATGGAAAAACAGGCCTTTTATAATGACAACTGTCACAAATAAAGTGCAACACAGCAGTATATGGTGCTGATTATATTATTCAACACCTCCATCTCACCCTCTCTCTGGGGTATTACATTGACTTTGAAATGCATATTAATATCTATTAACAAAAGGTAGCGCACACTATATTTTCGGCTTTGTATTTTTTCCAGACCCAGCTCTGAGAGGCGGCATGTGACGTCAATTATCTTTCTGAAACATCTTGAAGGCTCTTCCCACCTTTTCTAAGGTGAGGCACTATGGTGTTCTTCTTAAAACATGTTGGTATTACAGACTCAGACAGGGAGAGGTTGAAAATGTCAGTGAAGACACTTGCCAGTCGCTCAGCGCATGCTCGCATACACGTCCTGGTAATCTGTCCCGCCGCACAGCCTTGTGAACATTGACCTGTTTAATGGTCTTACTCACATCGGCTGCGGAGAGTGTGATCACACAGTCGTCCGGAAAAAGCTGGTGCTCTCATGCATGTTTCAGTGTTATTTGCCTCAAAGCAAGCATAGAAGTAGTTTAGCTCATCTGGTAGGCTCATGTCACTGGCCAGCTCTCGACTGTGCTTCCCTGTGTAGTCTGTAATGGTTTGCAAGCCCTGCCACATCCAACGAGCGTCAGAGCCTGTGTAGTACGATTCGATCTTAGTCCTGTTTTGATGCTTTGCCTGTTTGATGGTTTATCGGAGGGCATAGCAGGATATCTTATAAGCTTCCGGGTTAGAGTCCCGCTCCTTGGAAGCGGCAGCTCTAGCCTTTAGCTCAGTGGGGATGTTGCCTGTAATCCATGTCTTCTGGTTCAGGTATATACGTACGTTCACCATGGGGATGACGTCATTGATGCACTTATTGACGAAACCAATAACTGATGTGGTGTACTCCTCAATGCCATCGGAGGAATTCCGTAACATATTCCAGTCTGTGCTAGTAAACCATTTTTTATTGACCTAGTCACTGGTGCTTCCTGCTTTACTTTTTCTAAACAGGAATCAGGGGGATAGATAGATGGTCAGGTTTGCCAAATGGAGGGCGAGGAAGAGCTTTGTATGCGTCTCTGTGTGATGATAGAAATTTGGTCAAACGGATTTAAGTTTCCCTGCATTAAAGTCCGTGGCTGCTAGGAGCGCTGATATTTTTCAGTGCTACAGGGTGCATAAACACTCCAGCCAGCTGGTATGCACATGCTGTGAGGATGCCGTCTGGGCCAGCAGCCTTGCGACGGTTAACACGCTTAAATGTCTTACTAAAGTCGGCTATGGAGAAGGAGAGCCCACAAACCCTGGTAGTGGGCCACGCCAGTGGCACTGTGTTATCCTCAAAGCGGGTGAAGAAGGTGTTTAGCTTGTCCAGAAGCAAGACGTCAGTGTCAGAATTGCGACTCCATTTTATCTCTATACTGACATTTTGCCTGTTTGATTTCCTTACAGAGGGAATACCTACACTGTTTTTATTCAGCCATATTCCCAGTCAACTTTCCGTGGTTAAATGAGATGGTTTGCGCTTTCAGTTTTGCGTGAATGCTGCCATCTATCAACGGTTTCTGGTTAGGGTAGGTTTTAATAGTCTCAGTGGCTAAAACATTTCCTATACACTTCCTGATAAACTACCCAGAACATATCCGAGTCTGCGTGATCAAAACAATCTTGAAGCATGGATTCCGATTGGTCAGACCAGCATTGAATGGTCCTTAGCACGGATACTTCGTGTTTGAGTTTTTGCCTATAGGTAGGGAGGAGCAAAATGGAGCCATGGCATGCCTTGTAGGCATCCCAGAAGTTGGAGTAGCAGTGATTGAGTTTTTTAGCAACACGAGTACTACAGTCTAGGGGTTGATAGAACTTCGGTAGCATTTTCTTCAAATTTGCTTTGTTAAAATCCCCAGCTACAATAAATGTTGTTTCCAGTTTGCATAAAGTCCAGTGAAGTTCTTTGAGGGCCATCGTGGTATCGGCTTGGGGGGTAATACACACGGCTGTGACAATAACCGAAGAGAATTCTCTTGGGAGGTAATACGGTCGGCATTTTATTGTGAGGTATTCTAGGTCAGGTGAACAAAAGGACGTGAGTTGCTGTATGTTATCACAATCCCACCATGAGTAGTTAATCATGAAACATATACCCCCTTCGCCCTTCTTCTTCTTCCCAGAGATATATTTATTCCTGTCTGTGCAATGAACTGAGAACCCTACTGGCTGAACGGACTCAGTATATTCAGAGAGAGCCATGTTTCCGTAAAACAGAGTATGTTACATTTCCTGATGTCTCTCTGGAAGGAAATCCCTGCCCTCCGCTCATCAACTTTATTATCCTGAGAATGAACATTAGCGAGTAAAATACTCGGAAGCGTTGGGTGGTGTGTGCGCCTCCTCAGTTTAATTGTCCTGGGGGGTACGAACAAGGATCCGATTCGGGAAAGTCGTATTCCTGATCGAAATGCTGGTAATGCTGGTGAGTTGTCGCCGCTCTGATATCCAAATGTTCTTCCTGGCTGTATGTAATAATACAAAAAAATCCTGGCCTAATAATGTAAGAAAAACACATTAAAAAAAATACTGCAAAGTTGCCTAGGGGCTAGAAGGATTTTTTTTGTGCAAAAAATGGCGGGCTCAAAACAGGTGGGGCTTTGTATTTACATGAGTACATAAACCACGCTAATGTATTTTAGAAGCTTACTTTTTATGAAATGTGTATCTAACGGTTGCATGCAAACCGCTAATATTAGCTAGCCTACCATACTGTAGTTAGCTCGTTGTTGTTAGTTGTCCATGAGTTTTTATCTGCACAATTAGCACTATATTGATGTACTTATGTACTGTTTGTGCCTCAATGCATGCGTGTAATAAGTTGTTTGGAACACCACCATTTTAGCGATAGGGCAGCTAACCTTAGCTAAACAAACACTAACTTGATGGTAGCTAACTGCATAAGTAGTTAGCTGCATGAATAGTTGAGAGCTAGCTTTAGTTATGTTATAACAATATTGGGAAGATGGGATTTTAATTTGTGAAAGTGTTTGCTATTGCCGTAATACAGTATATTTGGTATGACGTTTACGTTTTTAGATTTATTTAGAGGTCTCACTACATTGTAGCATACTCTATTCTGATTTCAGAGAAAGTAATGCGTCTGCTGCATCCAGGGGGAAGGAAAGCTTCTAGGCCGGGAAAAAACACATTTGAATAAATGATACAATTTATTTGAGTTATTTATTTGAGTTATTTCCTTTGATGTTTCAAGCCATGTATTTTTTTCTGCGTATTTTGAATAACTTGTGGAAAATACACACTGTCATAAAGCATTATGACCATCCCGTGTCACTTTACTTGGACTAAGAAATACACTTTATGACACTTTCAAGAAGCATTATGACCATTATAATTCAATAAATCCAGATAGGCCTATCACATACATGCCCTTTTGTCAGTCATCGGTCACAAATAAGGTGTCTTGTCCAGCTCCTGAAATCTGCTCCTGCATTCATCCTAGTCATGAGCAACAGAGCATTGGGGTAGGTACATGTCTGATATCAATGTGTGTGCAGTTTAATATGGTCAATTTTAGAAAATGATATATAACATAAATATAACTTTTACAAGTAGGCTTCGATGTAACGGAACAGTTTGCCTTGTGTGGTAGGTTTTGTGGGTTTTGACAGGAGTCATAACCAGCCATAAAATAATGCAATATGACACAACAGGTCTAAATATATGTGCATGACAATGTTATGAATATATAATGACAGGTTATGACACGTTTTGTCAGCTGTTATGACATATTATGACATGGTTATGACTGTGTCATAATGTGTTATGGCCCTAGGTGTCAAATAAAGTTTGACCCTTTTTTAAATCCAATCTCAACCTCTGAGTTTGCCAAAGTATATTTCTTTCTTTATGGAAAAAGTACTTATTGCCAAACAACTTTTTTCCATGACTTCAAAATAGCTACTATTTCAAGTTTTTTGTTGATAATGGATTTTAACCACTTCAGATTATTAGCAAGGCAGAGGATTCAAACCAGCAATCAGTGTCCATTTTAAAACACGCTAATGTTTTCATGGATTCTTTATGGGGCTATCGACGAACAATGGAGTGGTGTCGTCGGCGAGTCACATACACTTGAAGCACATCAATTATCAAGCATAAAAGTCACTATTTGAGGAGCAAGGTAGTGGACAAATATAGAGCAAAGGAATGACTTGCAATGAGGGAAAAGAGGCATAGAAGGAATGGGGATGGGAAAGGGAAGGGGATGCAAATAAATCAATACACTCCGGCCACGTTTGTTCTCTTTGCGATCACTCGTTAGTCTAAAAAGCCTTAAGGCTCTGTGTGCTTGGGTACCGCTGGCATTTTATGACCTCCAAACTCATTGGCTGGAGTGACAAATCTGATCTGGGTTACTTATAATTCACTTATAACTATCATTTCATTTTCTGAAGTAAAGTACAGTTGTTACCCAGGAAAGGAATGGGGGGTGAGAAAGGGATGCCCAGAAGCAGTGCTCTCTATTGAGGAAGAAAGAGGACATGTTAACCTCTTGCACCACACTGAGAGGTGCATTAACAGGTGGTGGGGAAACCAGCGGGGCCTTCTGAGAAAACATACTAAATTATATGAATTTGCAGACAGTCACTGTCTGGAACCTGAGAGGGGAGCCTTCGGTCATCTTCCATGTTCCGGGAGAGGAATGAAAAAGCAGGAGAAACCGAAGATGGAATGACTTCGGAAAATAACTTAAAATAGCCTCTATTACTGAACTCTCCATTCAAACCTCTTTTCGGCGGTGGGTTGGAATCAGCCGAGGAGCAAAAGTGCAGCCCTGCCTGGCTGTCACTATTGTCAGCCATAGAGCTGTACTGTAGTACGGCAACATTGCAGATTAATGGACCCTGACTCCTTCGCCCTTATTGTGGGGTGATGTTTACCTTGACTCAATGACATTTGAAAGTGAACTGAATGCCAACAGCAGAAAAATACAAATACATGAAGATTTTTCTTTGAATAACTCTTTGTATGGCGGTTGTTGCACAATATCTAGTCTACGAACCCTATGTCAACTCTAGCAGTACATGGATGAAGAATTATATTAGAGAAAGGGGGAAAGAGTGAAAGGAAGGATGGTTTGATAGGATTAAACTGTATATGGAGGAGTACATGACACATGAACTAGTGTTCATTAATGCAGTAGAGACATGAGAAACATATACCACATACAGTATCTACCGTAGGTCCTAAAAGGTTGTATAAAAAAACGTTCTGTATGAAAATAGGTGTTGTAGCACTCTATTGAGGCTAGGAATTAATAGCAAAAGCTGGAGCTTTTTTAACTGAGTGTACCTCTCAGTTCAACACAATTCAATTGGCTGGTGCTATACTATACTGCCATGAACATAGTATCAGGCTCCCAGGTGACAAAGTGCACTTTATCCCTCACAAAGCCTCACTTTGACCTCTATCACAGTAGCTCCCTCCACTGGCTCTCAGCCTAGCTCACCTGAGTCGCCTCTCATGTCAAATCCACTGTGGAGTTGGCAGCAGTGGAAAAAGTACTCAATTGTCATACTTGAGTAAGAGTAAAGACACCTTAATAAAAAATGAATCGAGTAAAAGTCTAAAAGTATTTGGTTGTAAATATACTTACAGTAAGTATCAAAAGTAAAATGTAATTGCTGAAATAAACTTAAGTATCAAAATTACAAGTAACAGTAGAAATATTTTCTTATTCCTATTATTAAGCCAACCAGATGACACCATGTTTTTTAACATACTTGTACTTATTTATTGATAGCCAGGGGCACACTCGGACACTCAGACATAATTTACAAAGAAAGCATTTGTGTTGAGTGAGTCCGCCAAATCAGAGGCAGTAGGGATGACCAGGTGTGTGAATTGGACCACTTTCCTGTGCTGCTAAGCATTGAACATGTAAGTAGTTCTGGGTGTCAGGGAAAATGTATGGAGTAAATAGTACATCATTTTCTTTAGGAATGTCGTGAAGTAAAAGTTCTCAAATACAAATAGTAAATTAAGTACAGATACTCAAACGACTTAAGGAGTACTTTAAAGTATTTTTACTTAAGTACATTCCAGATGAATTCCGAAGAACGCACTTCATTGCGCCGACTTCTGAAATTAAGCTATTAGTGCTCATCAAGCTGCCTCGTGTGAGAAGAAGCTGAGTCTCTCGCCGAGTCTCTCGCACCTGTGTGATAACGAATCACAGGACAGCCCGAGGGCGAACGCCGAAGCATCTCAGCGGATAGAAAGAGACGAGAGAGAGGGAGAGAAAAGAGAAGGAATTCACACTTACTTGGAGCAGAGCCTTCTTAATGACTCTCCCCACATCCTGTCTCCACTCGGGGATGTCAGGCTTGTACTCGTCCAGATTAGGGGAGAAAGATAAAAGCAGAGATTTGAAGAACTCTGTCAGAAAGAGAGAGAGAGAGAGAGACCCAGGGGAGAAACAGAAACAGACCGTTAATTCAGCCCCCGATCTAGGTGCATTATTCTCAAGGTATCCTCTTCATTCCCCACTGTCCTTTGTTCTGGTTGTGTCCCTCCTCTAACTGTCTTCTGATGGGTGGGAAAGCTGACAGAGATGTTGGTGTGTGCGTGTTAGTGTGCTCAAGGGGAGATGATTGATCGTACACGTGATTTCTTAGATAATTGGGGAAATGTCCCCTTTCGCACATATCCTGACATATTCAAATGTAATGTATCCTGAAACGTAGCATACCAACTCAGATGGCTGCTATATGTGCTAATTAGTAGGATCATTTGATTAGGGAGATCTGAGAGAGAAAGGGGAGAGAGAGAGAGAGAGAGAGAGAGGTAGTACTGATCCTTACCTTGGACTGCTATCGTCTTGGTGTCTTGCAGTATGGTGTTGGCTGAAGACACTTGGACCGTAACAGTGTTCATTCCCTCACTGGTGAAGGTGTATGAGATTCTCCCGTCTAAGCTGATCACCGGCTGGAGGAAGAGGGAACATGGACAAAATGGATGATAAAACTTTGATCTAGACATAATCCCTTCACCTAAAACACTTACATAAAGCCCCAGAATGTGAAAGAAATCCATTCCAGATGATAATAACTTCTCCTTCAACTTCTCACTAAGAGTAATTGGAACTTGATTTGAGTAAAACCCTAGAAAAAACATCCTCCCCATAAGACCTAGAACCAATGCAGGTAAGGTCATAACTTATGAAATACTAATAAGATGTCAGAAGAAAATATAAGATCAGAGACTGCTCCGCCTCTTTCATAGTCGTCTTCATTAATAGAAGAGGTCAATGTATGTAATACCATAGACATCATGAGTAAATCTTCTTTAGGATAGGGGGCAGTATTTTCACGTGCAGATGAAAAGTGTGTCCAAAGTAAACTGCCTGCTACTCAAGCCCAGAAGCTAAGATATGCATATTATTAGTGGATTTAGATAGAAAATACTCTGACGTTTCTAAAACTGTTTGAATGATGTCTGTGAGTATAGCATAACTTATTTGGCAGGCGAAATCCTGAGGACAAACCATTCAGAAGTCTTTTTTTTGAGGTCACTCTCTTTTCAATGGGCTTTCATTGGGAATCCATTGGGAATCCATTTCTAAGGGACTTGCTTGCAGTTCCTATCGCTTCCACTGGATGTCAACAGTCTTTAGAAATTGGTTGAGGTTTTTCCCTTGAGAAATTAAGAAGTAGCACTGTTCAGAACGAGGGTAGAGAGAAGTGTACTCTTTGTTAGAGGCGCGTGACCTGAGAGTTTGCTACACTTTGTTTTCCTCCGGTATTGAACGCAGTTTATCTCGTCTTAAATTTGATTGATTATTTACGTAAAAAAATACATAAAGTTGAATTAGGAAAGTTGTTTGAAATGTTTGGACAAAGATTACAGGTATCTTATGAGATATTTTGTAGTTATGTAGCGCGAGTTGGAACCAGAAATCTGACACGTTGGCTGGATTAACAAGTGCAGCTTTAACTTGGTGTATTGCATGTGTAATTTCATGAAAGTTTATTTTTTATAGTAGTGGATGGGCCAGACCACTGCTGTTAGGTTTACTTCCTTGTTCTTGATGGCCACAAACAGAGCCAGCAGCTGGACATGTTCCACAGAACCTGATACAAACACAGAGCAGGATTCAGACTCAGTGTTGGATGATTCAAACTCAGTATTGGATGATTCAGACTCCATATTGGATGATTCAGACACAGTATATACATCCAAATAATATTGTTCAGGTGCTTGGGAAAATAGCAACCTTCTTAAATAAAGAATAATGGAAAGAAGATCTCTCACACTGAGCTTGCCAGTATCACTTATCATTATCACTGGGGTAATACTGTATGTGAGATCTTCTTCTCAATAAGACTACTTTAGCTGAAAAGGGAAGGTGAATGAAATTGTCACGTATACTCCCTCTCAGGCGCTCTAGGTCACCAGGCTGCTCATTATTAAGTACACCTGTCACAAGGTGTCCTTGTCTCATCGCGCACCAGCGACTCCTGTGGCGGGCTGGGCGCAGTGTACGCTAGCCAAGGTGGCCAGGTGCACGGTGTTTCCTCCGGCGCATTGGTGCGGCTGGCTTCCGGGTTGGATGTGCGCTGTGTTAAAGAAGCAGCGGCTTGGTTGGTTGTATATCGGAGGACGCATGACTTTCAACCTTCGTCTCTCCCGAGCCCGTACGGGAGTTGTAGCGATGAGACAAGATAGTAGCTACTACAACAATTGGATACTACGAAATTGGGGAGATAAAGGGGTAAAATTCAAAAAAAAAAATAAAAATAAAAAAATAAATAAGAAAAACAGTTTGCAAGTTCTGGAAAGCTTTTGTAAGAGACGAGGCACAAAAGTAAATCACAATATCATCAGCATAAAAATGAAGTTGCGCATTTTGGACATTTTTGTCTAAATCATTTATATAAATACTGAATAAGAGAGGACCAAGTACAGAGCCTTGGGGCACACCATTAAAGACACACATAAGCCCATCAAATTGAGTGCACTGAGTTCTGTCAGACAGATAGTTAGCAAACCATGCAGCGGCATGCTCTGAAAGACCTCCACTCGACAATCTCTGCCTTAGTATAGCATGATCAACTGTATCAAAAGCCTTAGAGAGATCAATAAAAAGTGAGACACAGTGATGTTTTTTTTGTCAAAGGCTTCAGTGATCTAAGCAGTGAAGTTTCCTATAGCGGAGAGATATAACACGGTATTTTAACAGTAAAACTCTGGCTGAGAGTGGTGTGACTCGGCTTTCTGGCGTGTACGTCTCCGCCTGGGCTTCTGTTAACTCTTATCCTCTTTAACTGAGACTAATCTTTATCCTTATCCTAGCTTTGAAACTCATGCAGTGTGTTTGTGTGTGACAGAGAGAGAAAATCTGTGTGTCTGTGTGTCTCTTAAATCTGTGTGTGTGTGTGTGTGTGTGTGTGTGTGTGTGCGTGTGTGTGTGTGTGTGTGTGTGTGTGTGTGTGCGTGTGTGAATGATGTGATTCATTTGGACAGGCTTCCTAAGCTGTGTCTTGTGTAAAAAAAGATTCCAATTGGAAACCTGTGGCGGCATCATGCTTGGCACATAGCTAAAAGCTTCACCTGTGTCACGGATCCCTCCGGAACTTTCATTACGCACACCTGTCCCCTATTCCCACTGATTAGTACATGAATAAGTGTGCCCTTTGGTTTCCATTGGGTGATCAATTATTGTTACTATGTCCGTTGGTGCGTGTGAGTACCTGTGCTGTGTGTTTTTGGCATTCGTGGCATTGTGGATTGCGTAGATGATTACAGGTCTCGTCCCATGTGTTAATCATTGTGCGCGTATGTTATTTATTCAAGTTACTCCTCGCTCTTTTTTGGGGGTTTTCTACCATGTGTTTTGTTACGTGTTTGTTGGGTCTTCGTCCCCGTGCCTTTACAAGGAACACCGTAATTTGGGCTTAATTAAAAAAAACTATTCCGCATTCCTGCGCCTGTCTCCCGATTAATTTATGCCAGTGTGACAACCTGCACTCTTTCTCTCCTGTAAATGACCTCGAAATGAAACAAACCACGTAGAGAAAAACACCACCAGATTCAATGCCATCAAAAATATCAAAGTACAATGATTGAAAGTGTCATGGCGACCAGAGACAACACTTAAAAGGCACCTTCATTAATTGACAAAACCCTCCCTGTTCAAGTCAGGAGACAGGGTGGCAATTCAAACACAGCACTTCAAAGAGCTGGATAATTCTTGACGCCTTTTAGACATGAGCATGTTATATTTGTCACGATTATTTACTTGACGTTTGTCTGGGTGGTTCATTACAAGATGAAAAGAGAGAGTGAGCATCATTGTGCTGTACTACGTGCAGAGCATTCTGGTACTTTGTCTTTAACTGTCTCCATTGTACACTGCTGTATATTTAGTAAGGTGGTTATTTACAGATAAATATGAGGCAGAGATATTCAATTATGATCCTTGAGAACCACGGCACTATTGTTTTCTATCCTTTCCCTCCAATCAGGGACTGATTCAGACCTGGGTAACCAGGTGAACGACCACTCTGACCAATCAATGACCAATTATCTACCAGGTACAGTAAAAAACAAAAACCAGAAGTACTTCAGTCCTCGGTGGCGGGAATTGAATAGCCCTGACATAATAGGTGAATGTATAGAGGTAACGTAACATGCATATACAAGGTGCTAGTATGAAATCCCAGGGTGTTCTCCGCCAAGGCCGAGACACGGAATATCCCAGCCGTCTTGTAAACGTGTCTGATCCTCTCTTCGATCCAGCTCAGGTTGGAGTAGGAGACTGCCGTTGTCACGACTTCCGCCGAAGTCGGTCCCTCTCCTTGTTCGGGCGGCGTTCGGCGTCACCGGCCTTCTAGCCACCGCCGATCCACTTTTAATTTTCCATTTGTTCTGTCTTTGTCCTTCACACCTGGCTTCAGTCAACCAATTACTTGTTTATTATTTAACCCTCTGTTCCCCATGTTTTGTTTGTGAGTGATTATTTATTGTACATTGGTAAGTTTTTGTGGGCTCGCTATGTTGCTTTGTATTTTTGAGTAAAGTACGTTGATTACTCATATCTGCTGTCCCGCGCCTGACTCTCTACACCAGCTACACACAGGACCATTACAATGGCCATTTCCGAAATCCAGATGGATGTTGGTTCTCATTGAGTCCCCCTGGAAAACAAGTTCAGCCTCAAGTAAGTTCTACAGATGACGAAAGAAAGATAGCAAGAAAGAAAGAGACAAAAAAGTCCCAAACATTATTACATATTTTTTTTTATTCCATTCTATTTAAGAGCCAAGACAGATGCTTGTACTTGTGTTTATTCTAGACTTAAATACATATCATTGTTGAAATGGGGTTTAATACAATGCCCTAAAACCACTGTACCACTAGGTAATCAGCACTCAGCATGCATGGGCACAAGCAGGGCATCATTCTTTGTTTTTGTCAAAATTCCAACAGCTGGTGTTGTGACAAGTCTACATTAGCATGCATCCTGATTCTGACATGTTACATAACACCACTGGGAGTGTCTTGCTCCTGTGGTGTGAGTGTGTGTGTTTCTGTGTATATGTGCGTGTGATGTCGTGAGAGAGAACCACAGGGAGGTCAAGGCAGTGTAGTAATCAAGAGACAGTAGGGTGGCAGGTACACTAGTCAACAGACTGCTGGGCTACATTCAAACACAGACACAAGCAGTCAGCACTAGCCCAAACATTAGGGTTGCATCATATTCTGCCCCACCGTGTGTGTGTGTGTGTGTGTGTGTGTGTGTGTGTGTGTGTGTGTGTGTGTGTGTGTGTGAGAGTGACCGCTAATGTGTGTGCTGGACCCTCCTGCTCTGTCACTACAGTATCTGCAGCGAGTCTACTCAGGGTGGTTACATCTGGCACTTCCCTAGGATCAGCACATACAGTTGAAGTCAGAATTTACATACACTAATGTTGGAGTCATTAAAACTCGTTTCTCACCCACTCTACAAATGTCTTGTTAACAAACTATATTTTTGGCAAGTCGGTTAGGACATCTCCTTTCTGCATGACACAAGTAATTTTTCCAAGAAATGTTGACAGATTTTTTCACTTGTAATTCACTGTATCACAATTCCAGTGGGTCAGAAGTTTACATGCACGAAGTTGACTGTGCCTTTAAACAGCTTGTAAAATTCCAGAAAACGATGTCATGGCTTTAGAAGCTTCTGATAGGCTAATTCACCTCCTTTGAGTCAATTGGAGGTGTACCTGTGGATTGATTTCAAGGCCTACCTTTAAACTCAGTGCTTCTTTGCTGGACATCATGTGAAAATCAGAAGAAATCAGCCAAGACCTAAGAAAAAAATTGTAGACCACAAGTCTGGTTCATCCTTGGGAGCAATTTCCAAATGCCTGAAGGTACCACGTTCATCTGTACAAACAATAGTATACAAGTATAAACACCATGGGACCACGCAGCCGTCATACCGCTCAGGAAGGAGACGTGCTCTGTCTCCTAGAGATGAATGTACTTTGGTGCGAAATGTGCAAATCAATCCCAGAACAACAGCAAAGGACCTTGTGAAGATGCTGGAGGAAACAGGTACAAAAGTATCTATGTACACAGTAAAACAAGTCCTATATCGACATAACCTGAAATGCTGCTCAGCGAGGAAAAAGCCACTGCTCCAAAACCACCATAAAAAAGCCAGACTACGGTTTGCAACTGCACATGGGGACAAAGATCAAACCTTTTGGAGAAATGTCCTCTGGTCTGATGAAACAAAAATAGAACTGTTTGGCCATAATGACCATCGTTATGTTTGGAGGAAAAAGAGGGAGGCTTGTAAGCCAAAGAACACCATCCCCAACCGTGAAGCACGGGGGTGGCAGCATCATGTTGTTGGGGTGCTTTGCTGCAGGAGGGGCTGGTGCACTTTACAAAAGAGATGGCATCATGAGGTAGGGAAAAAAAGTATGTGGGTATATTGAAGCAACATCTCAAGACATCAGTCAGGAAGTTAAAGCCTTGTTGCAAATGGGTCTTCCAAATGGACAATGACCCCAAGCATACTTACAAAGTTGTGGCACAATGGCTTAAGGACAACAATGTCAAATTATTGGAGTGGCCACCACAAAGCCCTGACCTCAATCCGATAGAGAATTTGTGGGCAGAACTGAAAAAGGAGGCAAGGAGGCCTACAAACCTGATTTAGTTACACCAGCTGCCAGGAGGAATGGGAAAAAATTCACCCAACTTATTGTGGGATGCTTGTGGAAGGCTGCCCAAAACAGTTGACCCAAGTTAAACAATTTAAAGGCAATGCTACCAAATACTAATTGAGTGTATGTAAACTTCTGACCCATTGGGAATGTGATGAAAGAAATAAAATCATTCTTTCTACTATTATTCTGACATTTCACATTCTTAAAATAAAGTGGTGATCCTAACTGAACGAAGACAGGGAATTCTGAACTAAGACAATACATTCAAACACAGACACAAGCAGTCAGCACTAGCCCAAACATTAGGGTTGCATCATATTCTGCCCCACCGTGTGTGTGTGTGTGTGTGTGTGTGTGTGTGTGTGTGTGTGTGTGTGTGTGTGTGTGTGTGTGTGTGTGTGTGTGTGTGTGTGTGTGTGTGTGTGTGTGTGTGTGTGTGTGAGAGTGACCGCTAATGTGTGTGCTGGACCCTCCTGCTCTGTCACTACAGTATCTGCAGCGAGTCTACTCAGGGTGGTTACATCTGGCACTTCCCTAGGATCAGCACATACAGTTGAAGTCAGAATTTACATACACTAATGTTGGAGTCATTAAAACTCGTTTCTCACCCACTCTACAAATGTCTTGATAACAAACTATATTTTTGGCAAGTCGGTTAGGACATCTCCTTTCTGCATGACACAAGTAATTTTCTCTACTATTCTGATGAGGATTAAATGTCAGGAATTGTGAAAATCTGAGTTTAAATGTATTTGGCTAAGGTGTATGTAAACTTCCGACTTCAACTATATACACGTGTTGTTTGTTGCTCCTGCTGCTGCTGCGACCAAAGACGACGATCCAAGATGGCGTAGCAGTAGGACGTGTTGTCGTGCCGTGTCCCTTGTATATACCTTGTATATATCGTTTGTTTTCGTTTTTTTTCTTCGCATATCTTTAAAACATTTTGCTGAACCTCAACTTCTTCTAAATACTCTCCTGCAACCCGCCTCACCCAACGTAGCTATTTTTCCTAAAGTATTTATATTTACTTCGGATCTGGAACCCCTCAACTGAAGCTAGCCAACTAACTACCAGCTTCAGCAAAACATTGCTAGCGGTCTTCAGCTAACCGGTCATCAGCTAACCTTTAGCTCGGAAAGCTCTCGCCAGTTCGAACAACGCGACTCTAACCAGAGCATAACGGACTTATTTATTTATTTATTTTTATTTCTCATCCCCGGATTCCCACCGCAAACGGAACATTTTGAGCTCCTGGGCTACAATATCCGGACCCACGACCGGTCCATCGATGTCACCGCATGAAGAGGAATAAACAGACTCCCCCCATCGCGACGTCCCCAAAGGCTAACTCTCTAGCCCTTGCTATCTCCTTGCTTGCAAATTCGGCCTGCTAACTGCTAGCTTGTTTAGCCCGGTCCGCTAACTGCTACCGTGTTTAGCACCGTCTACTAACTGTTAGCTTGCTAGCACAGGCCTGCTAACCGTCTGAATCGCCGCGTCCCAAACACTCACTGAACCCATATTTACTTTCTATCCCTTTTCGATTTTTAATTTGTTTATACCTTCCGGTAACCTGCCTCACCCAATGTGATACGGAACCGCTATTATCTTTACATTTTTAGAACACACTCAATAACCTCCAGAAGCTAACCAGCTAACTGGCTACAAGCTATTTAGTCGTTGTTAGTTTTCTAACCTGGATAACACTCGCCAGTCCAGCTTCCCTGCCCCATCCACCGCTGCCCCCTGGACACTGATCACTTGGCTACATAGCTGATGCATGCTGGACTGTCCATTAATCACGGTAATCCATTCTGCTTGTTTATGTTTTATCTGTCGGCCCCAGCCGCACTTAGGCTCTGTGTGTAGTTAATCCGACCCTCTCTGCCTAATCAATCGCCATTCTACCTGCTGTTGTTGTGCTAGCTGATTAGCTGTTGTTGTCTCACCTACTGTTTTAGCTAGCTCTCCCAATTCAACACCTGTGATTACTGTATGCCTCGCTGTATGTCTCTCTCAAATGTCAATATGCCTTGTATACTGTTGTGCAGGTTAGTTATCATTGTTTTAGTTTACAATGGAGCCCCTAGTTCCACTCTTTATACCCCTGATACCTCCTTTGTCCCACCCCCCACACATGCGGTGACCTCACACATTACAACCAGCATGTCCAGAGATACAACCTCTCTCATCATCACCCAGTGCCTGGGCTTACCTCCGCTGTACCCGCACCCCACCATACCCCTGTTTGCGCATTATGCCCTGAATATATTCTACCATGCCCAGAAACCTGCTCCTCTTATTCTCTGTCCCCAACGCCCTAGGCAACCAGTTTTGATAGCCTTCAGCCGCACCCTCATACTACTCCTTCTCTGTTCCGCGGGTGATGTGGAGGTAAACCCAGGCCCTGCATGTCCCCAGGCACCCTCATTTGTTGACTTCTGTGATCGAAAAAGCCTTGGTTTCATGCATGTCAACATCAGAAGCCTTCTCCCTAAGTTTGTCTTACTCACTGCTCTAGCACACTCTGCTAACCCTGATGTCCTTGCCGTGTCTGAATCCTGGCTCAGGAAGGCCACCAAAAATTCTGAGATTTCCATACCCAACTATAACATCTTCCGTCAAGATAGAACTGCCAAAGGGGGAGGAGTTGCAGTCTACTGCAGAGATAGCCTGCAAAGTAATGTCATACTTTCCAGGTCCATACCCAAACAGTTCGAACTACTAATTTTGAAAATTACTCTCTCCAGAAATAAGTCTCTCACTGTTGCCGCCTGCTACCGACCCCCCTCAGCTCCCAGCTGTGCCCTGGACACCATTTGTGAATTGATCGCCCCCCATCTAGCTTCAGAGTTTGTTCTGTTAGGTGACCTAAACTGGGATATGCTTAACACCCCGGCAGTCCTACAATCTAAGCTAGATGCCCTCAATCTCATTCAAATCATCAAGGAACCCACCAGGTACAACCCTAACTCTGTAAACAAGGGCACCCTCATAGACGTCATCCTGACCAACTGGCCCTCCAAATACACCTCCGCTGTCTTCAACCAGGATCTCAGCGATCACTGCCTCATTGCCTGTATCCGCTACGGAGCCGCAGTCAAACGACCACCCCTCATCACTGTCAAACGCTCCCTAAAACACTTCTGTGAGCAGGCCTTTCTAATCGACCTGGCCCGGGTATCCTGGAAGGACATTGACCTCATCCCGTCAGTTGAGGATGCCTGGTCTTTCTTTAAAAGTAACTTCCTCACCATTTTAGATAAGCATGCTCCGTTCAAAAAATGCAGAACTAAGAACAGATATAGCCCCTGGTTCACTCCAGACCTGACTGCCCTCGACCAGCACAAAAACATCCTGTGGCGGACTGCACTAACATCGAATAGTCCCCGCGATATGCAACTGTTCAGGGAAGTCAGGAACCAATACACACAGTCAGTCAGGAAAGCTAAAGCCAACTTCTTCAGGCAGAAGTTTGCATCCTGTAGCTCCAACTCCAAAAAGTTCTGGGACACTGTGAAGTCCATGGAGAACAAGAGCACCTCCTCCCAGCTGCCCACTGCACTGAGGCTAGGTAACACGGTCACCACCGATAAATCCATGATTATCGAAAACTTCAACAAGCATTTCTCAACGGCTGGCCATGCCTTCCGCCTGGCTACTCCAACCTCGGCCAACAGCTCCCCCCCCCCGCAGCTACTCGCCCAAGCCTCTCCAGGTTCTCCTTTACCCAAATCCAGATAGCAGATGTTCTGAAAGAGCTGCAAAACCTGGACCCGTACAAATCAGCTGGGCTTGACAATCTGGACCCTCTATTCCTGAAACTATCCGCCGCCATTGTCGCAACCCCTATTACCAGCCTGTTCAACCTCTCTTTCATATCGTCTGAGATCCCCAAGGATTGGAAAGCTGCCGCAGTCATCCCCCTCTTCAAAGGGGGCGACACCCTGGACCCAAACTGTTACAGACCTATATCCATCCTGCCCTGCCTATCTAAGGTCTTCGAAAGCCAAGTCAACAAACAGGTCACTGACCATCTCGAATCCCACCGTACCTTCTCCGCTGTGCAATCTGGTTTCCGAGCCGGTCACGGGTGTACCTCAGCCACGCTCAAGGTACTAAATGATATCATAACCGCCATCGATAAAAGACAGTACTGTGCAGCCGTCTTCATAGACCTTGCCAAGGCTTTCGACTGTGTCAATCACCGTATTCTTATCGGCAGACTCAGTAGCCTCGGTTTTTCGGATGACTGCCTTGCCTGGTTCACCAATTACTTTGCAGACAGAGTTCAGTGTGTCAAATCGGAGGGCATGCTGTCCGGTCCTCTGGCAGTCTCTATGGGGGTGCCACAGGGTTCAATTCTCGGGCCGACTCTTTTCTCTGTATATATCAATGATGTTTCTCATGCTGCGGGCGATTCCCTGATCCACCTCTACGCAGACGACACCATTCTATATACTTCCGGCCCGTCCTTGGACACTGTGCTATCTAACCTCCAAACGAGCTTCAATGCCATACAGCACTCCTTCCGTGGCCTCCAACTGCTCTTAAACGCTAGTAAAACCAAATGCATGCTTTTCAACCGTTCGCTGCCTGCACCCGCACGCCTGACCAGCATCACCACCCTGGATGGTTCCGACCTTGAATATGTGGACATCTATAAGTACCTAGGTGTCTGGCTAGACTCTAAACTCTCCTTCCAGACCCATATAAACATCTCCAATCGAAAATCAAATCAAGAGTCGGCTTTCTATTCCGCAACAAAGCCTCCTTCACTCACGCCGCCAAACTTACCCTAGTAAAACTGACTATCCTACCGATCCTCGACTTCGGCGATGTCATCTACAAAATTGCTTCCAACACTCTACTCAGCAAACTGGATGCAGTTTATCACAGTGCCATCCGTTTTGTCACTAAAGCACCTTATACCACCCACCACTGCGACTTGTATGCTCTAGTCGGCTGGCCCTCGCTACATATTCGTCACCAGACCCACTGGCTCCAGGTCATCTACAAGTCCATGCTAGGTAAAGCTCCGCCTTATCTCAGTTCACTGGTTACGATGGCAACACCCATCCGTAGCACGCGCTCCAGCAGGTGTATCTCACTGATCATCCCTAAAGCCAACACCTCATTTGGCCGCCTTTCGTTCCAGTTCTCTGCTGCCTGTGACTGGAACGAATTGCAAAAATCGCTGAAGTTGGAGACTTTTATCTCCCTCACCAACTTCAAACATCTGCTATCTGAGCAGCTAACCGATCGCTGCAGCTGTACATAGTCTATTGGTAAATAGCCCACCCATTTTCACCTACCTCATCCCCATACTGTTTTTATTTATTTATTTTTCTGCTCTTTTGCACACCAATATCTCTACCTGTACATAACCATCTGATCATTTATCACTCCAGTGTTAATCTGCATAATTGTAATTATTTGCCTACCTTCTCATGCCTTTTGCACACAATGTATATATAGACTCCCCTTTTTTCTACTGTGTTATTGACTTGTTAATTGTTTACTCCGTGTGTAACTCTGTGTTGTCTGTTCACACTGCTATGCCTTATCTTGGCCAGGTCGCAGTTGCAAATGAGAACTTGTTCTCAACTAGCCTACCTGGTTAAATAAAGGTGAAATAAAATAAAATAAAATAAAAAAACCCTCCCACTTATCCCTCCCATACCCTGCAAGCAAGCACAACTAACTCCCAGCCTCACCGCAGCACATTGTAATGCAATGCAATTGGGATCTTCATTTGTTACACTGCATTAGCACAAGGGGGCTCTGGTCCAGAAACAAACACAACAATGCAAAACACTTTATTCCCTCTCTCTCTCGCTCTGCTTTGCTTCCTTTCAAGCACAGCTGAGTGTGAAAACATGGGAGGGTTGCTGTGTGTGGGGGAAAGCTTCTGGGGGTATATTTCATGCCATTGTACCCTGAAAATGATAAACTATGAATAAGCTGAATAAAGAAAGGCAGAATAGAATGGAAGAAAAGGGATAACGTCGGCGGCTATTGTGTGGAACTGTAATGGCCCACAATCCTTGCCAAAATGTCACTCGGAATGGCACTTAGGTTTTCAGTGGCATCGATGTCACTCAGCATTTTGTGGGTGTCCGTTGTTCACACTCTCTGGACATTTCTAGTTCTCTATTGAGGTGTCCTGGGTTCAGTAGCTAATCTGCATGAAACTGATGCTGGCATGCTGGCTAAATGTCACGCTTTGTGTCCGTGGCTCCGTGTGTGACTCAGAGGGCCTCAAAATCCAGAATGCATTATAGGGTAAGCATCATGGTCTGGACAGCAGTGCTGGTTGACAATGAGGGGTTTTGTTAGTTCAGGTCCAGACACAGTAGGACTGTGTAATGTACTCTTGTTCAGGTGAATGTCAACACACAAAGGATGGTATAAATGGTGTGATGTCAGTGCTGTCGTGCTGATGGTGTGTCATACCTGGGTTCAAATAGTTTTTGCATTCTTTAAAATGCTTTGAGTGTTTGATTGAGCCTGCCTGGAGACCTAGATGGACAGATTTTAACTTCTGGGACTATTCCATTGGTTCTGGTTGGTGTAGACATGAAATGCTATAATGTAGCTAATGTAGAGTAAATCTGGTTGGTATACACATGACATGCTATAATGTAGCTAATTTTCAGTAAATCTGGTTGGTGTACACATGACATGCTATAATGTAGCTAATGTAGAGTAAATCTGGTTGGTATACATATGACATGCTATAATGTAGCTAATTTTCAGTAAACCTGGTTGGTGTACACATGACATGCTATAATGTAGCTAATGTACAGTAAATCTGGTTGGTGTACACATGACATGCTATAATGTAGCTAATGTACAGTAAATCTGGTTGGTGTACACATGACATGCTATAATGTAGCTAATGTTCAGTAAATCTGGTTGGTGTACACATGACATGCTATAATGTAGCTAATGTTCAGTAAATCTGGTTGGTGTACACATTACATGCTATAATGTAGCTAATGTTCAGTAAATCTGGTTGGTGTACACATGACATGCTATAATGTAGCTAATGTAGAGTAAATCTGGTTGGAGTACACATGACATGCTATAATGTCGCTAATGTACAGTAAATCTGGTTGGAGTACACATGACATTCTATAAGGTCACTTTGTGATAATGAAATCTTGATGTAGGACACAGCACATCTCATCCCTTTCTTCCACCTCCCACTCTCATTTATTTTACTTTTTATTTTTCTGAACCGCCATGTTTACTACTTAGCAGTACCACACATTAAATATTTAGGCCCATTTGCTCTCCCCAAGAAATACTGCCATCTTGGGCTTCATGAATATAAATTAAAGTCTGAATTCAATGGGACTGAAGGATTTTCCGAATGCATGAGACCCAATGCCATAAAAATTCTTCACCTCCATTAGTCCCCTGTGATAGTTGTTTTTAAATATTTTGGGACTGAATTGATTATAAGATACATTTCACAAACATTTTGACCACATGGCATATGTCTGTCTTATCAGAGGAGGCCTCTCTTAATGAAAGAAATACATCCTAATTTCCTCAACTCATCACACTGTAATATGACAGCTGGGCCCGGGAGAGACCTCGTGGTAGAGACACTTCTTATCTGCAGTGCAGGGGGAAAGCACTGCCGCACCGAGCAGATCGCCTCCGCACCTCTTCCACCTGAATTTAATGTGAGGTGATTGAACAGTGTCTAGGGAGTGAGGGGAGCGAGGCAAGGCCCTGGCCCTAGAAGGAGGCTACTCTAAGTCTATCATTCGATAACAGGGCCTCCAGGGGTGCATCTCTCTCTAAGATCTTTAGCTCTTACTCTGTCTCTCAGCTCGGGGCTTGAGTCCTGTAGCTGTGTGTGGGTGATGTTGTGTTGCAAGTTGCTATTAAACTTTCAGCGGTTGGTGTATATGGGACAACATAACAGGGAACTCCTGGACAAAACTTGACTTTTAACCCTGGGGAAGCAAAGGCATAAATGAAGGATGTACCATTCTCCTTAGACCTTAGCCATCCTGAGACATCCTAATCTGTGTCCTAGGACTCCTGACTGTGCTTTGTAGCTCTCAGTAGTACACTATGTCACTCAGTATAGATCTACTGTCTGGTGAATGACTCAGGCCTAAATAGCCAATATCACTATTCACACTAGGAGCCGTGCCAGAGGGTGTGACACCCTGACAGTGTTTCATTACAGTGGGAAGATGGGAAGATGATGAAGCATTGGCCAAACTATACAGAGAGATACTGTAGCCACTGTAAGTTTTGTGTTGTTGTACTTCTCTTTTGAAGTGTGTGATACCTATTCAGGCTTTTTAACATGGACAAACATAATGCTTTCCAAAATGAAATGGAAAAATATTTGGCCTTTCGTTGTGCAAACATATACAGAAGGGCTGCCTTCACAGAATAGACGACTTAGAAACACTACAAAATAGTGTCCCTATGTGCAACTCACCCTGTCCTGTTGGGGTACTTCTGTCCTTGGCTGCAGCTCCTTGATACAACAGCTGGGTTGAACCCTGGTAGACAGTTCCCTTCTCTACGCCGTTCATAACCATAATCACTATAACAAATCACATACAGAATGTTATCAATATCAACACTTTACCTGTACCTAATGTATATGTACATATCTACCTCAATTACCTCATACATCTGCAGGTCAACTCGGTACTGGTCCCCCGTGTATATAGCCAAGTTATCGTTGCTCATTGTGTATATATTTTCATTGTTCTATATTTTTCTCTCTGCATTGTTGGAAAGGGCCCGTAAGTAAGCATTTCACTGTTAGTCTACACCTGCTGTTTACGAATGTGATAAATACAAATGTATTTGATTTTGATCCAAAGGACGTACAGTATTACTGTGTTTTACGTTGCATCTTCTCTTTCCTATCCCCTCAGCACGATACATATAATAGATATTTTTTGCATTGTTATTATATATTGATTGGGCTGCGGTTGACAAATGCTCCAGATCAGCAGAGGTAGGAAGACTGAGCCCTGGGGGACTCCATGTCAACACAGGCAGCCAGGTCAGGGTTGGCTGACTTCCACCGGCTGACGTTAGCTACGTCCCAATCACAAAGGGATTTACATTGGGCAAAGCAGGTTAGGCAAGTGACCATTATAATAATGACGCTGTCAATGATTTATCAATGAATTACCTAGCCAGAACTTACAAGAAGCAACAAAGCCTGAGGTCCCTCTAGGACTGACTATGGCCTGGTCTGTCCTCAGTGTGATTAGGAACCTCCCCCAATTTATTGACAGGCTGTCAAGTGAAGTTATGGTGTTATGGTTGGTCGGGATAATAGTTATAAGGGTTATAAGGACCAAGTGATTCCAATGAGGGTACAGTGTCCAGTTAAGGACATAACAGCACCACTGAATCACAGCCATCACATTGATTCAATTTTTTTCCAGTTAGTCTAACAAAAGTATAGTGTCCAGTTCAGTACATTATAGTCAAACAGACAACCAGGGTATTTTGGTTACATATGAATACTAATCTCTCCTCACTTGTTATTAATATAATATATCAGGTGTTATATCTATGTATATACACTGAACAAAAATATAAACACAACATGTGAAGTGTTGGTCCCATGTTTCATGAGCTGAAATAAAAGATCCCAGAAATGTTCCATATGCACAAACTATTTTGCTCAAATGGTGTGCACAAAGTTGTTTACGTCCCTGTTAGTGAGCATTTCTCCTTTGCCAAGATAATCCATCCACCTTACAGCTGTGGCATATCAAGAAGCTGATTAAACAGCATAATCAATACACAGGTGCACCTTGTGATGTGGACAATAAAAGGCCACTCTAAAATGTGCTGTTTTATCACACAACACAATGCCACAACTGTCTCAAGTTTTGAGGGAGCGTACAATTGGCATGCTCACTGCAAGAATGTCCAGCAGAGCGGTTGCCAGGGACTTGAATGTTAATTTCTCTACCCACCTCCAATGTCGTTTTAGAGAATTTGGTAGTACATCCAACCAGCTTCACAACCGCAGACCACGTGCATGTCGTCGTGTGGACAAGAGGTTTGCTGATGTCAACGTTGTGAACAGAGAGCCCCGTGGTGGCTGTGCGGTTATGGTATGGGCAGGCATAAGCTACAGACAACAAACACAAGTGCATTTTATCTATGGCAATTTGAATGCACAGAAATACCGTGATGAGTCCATGAGATCCATTGTAAGGCCCCTTTTTTTAAGGTATCTGTGACCAACAGATGCATATCTGTATTCCCAGTCTAGTGAAATCCATAGATTAGGGCCTCATTTATTTATTTCAATTGACTGATTTCCTCATATGAACTGTTACGCATATTGCGTTTATATTTTTGTTCAGTCTAGGCAATATCCCACTTTGGAATCAACTCCTGGACCTTTTGTTCACAGAACAGGCCGGTGAATTGTCACCATGTTACGCCATACGCAATCAGTTAATAACATTTCAGTCCTTGACTTTTGTGAACACTTCAAAATCAATTAAAAGTTTTATTATTCACTCTGAACGTTGAAGTTTCTCAGAGATTTTTATTTTTGCATTTTACTGTCGCTATCGAGAGAGAGAGAGAGAGAGAGAGAGGGAGAGAGAGGGTCAGTGTCACGTTCTGACCTTTATTAATTTGTTTTGTCTTTATTTAGTATGGTCAGGGCGTGAGTTGGGGTGGGCAGTCTATGTTAGTTTTTTCTATATTTTCAGTCTTTGTGTGTCTGCACCAGATAGAACTGTTTCGGTTGTCACTTTGTTGTTTTGTATTTTTGATGTGTTCAGTTTCTTATTAAAAAGATTAACACTAACCACGCTGCGCTTTGGTCCTCCTCTCTTTCTCCCAACGACATCCGTTACAGTCAGGAAGTTTGTGAAATCTATCATATAATAATTTCAGTCCCAAAATAATTAAAAACAACTATCACAGGAGACTACTTCATTCGAATTAAAACTCATACAATCTGACCGCTGGTATTTATATAAATATGTATCATTGCTTTTTTCTTCCCTGCCTTTAGAAGATAAAACCTACAGTCCTGTTAACACCCTTCATCGTCTCTACGTTATTATAACGTCACACCTTATTATGTCACGCCTGCTCCCACTCTTCCTCCCCCTCTCCCAGCCTGATTGCCCAGCGCCCAGGGGAGACGCCGGGTGGTGACCCTAGAGGGGGGTGGGGTGGGGGGGTACTGTCACGCCTGTTCCCGCTCTTCCTCCCCCTCTCCCAGCCTGATTGCCCAGCGCCCAGGGGAGACGCCGGGTGGTGACCCTAAAGGGGGGGGGTACTGTCACGCCTGTTCCCGCTCTTCCTCCCCGTGGAGCTCGAGGGCGCCAGGCTCTCCATGATTACGCAATCAATCCACCATCAGTACGCACACTTGCCTTTCCCCGTTACAAGCATCTGCGCTCATTGGACTCAGCTGAACTCTATTACTTGTGTTATTACCTTCCCTATAACTGTCTTTTCCCTAGCTCTGTTCCCTGCTTCGGGACTGATGTTTGTCATATGTCCTTGTTTACCCGTGTGTTGATGCTGTTCCTGTCGTGTTCCCTATTAAATGTTTGACGCATTTCATATAGGTCTGTTTCTGGCCCATCACACACGGCTCGCCCTGTGAAACAAATACAGGGTATGAATCCATGTAGTGAACGCACATGGGAATACAGTATGTCATTTTCAAATGTCAAATTAGCATAGAACAGCAAGTCAAACCATTCTTATGTTAACCTATTGAGCTTATTGGAATGATCCAAACACTGTAAGTACACTGTATCTACCATGTAAAAACATTTCAGTCATCGGTTGGGTTTAGTATTTTTTTATTTAGTCCAGCGGAGGGTCAGGAATTTTGTAGTCAATTAAATGCCAAATTGCTCAGGGTTTGAGAATGAGTTGTTTGTTATATTATCTCGATGTGTGCCCGATGATGCCCCTCATCACTGATTCTCTGCTGGGCACATAATATTAAGTGCGCCTAGTGTGGCCTCAATAAAATGATCCATAACCTATACTACAGTGGCATTGGAAAGTATTCAGACCCCTTGACTATTTCCACGCTTTGTTACGTTACAGCCTTATTCTAAAATGGGTTGAATATTTTTTTTACATTTCACAGCAATCTGCACACAATACCCCATAATGACAAAGTGAAAACAAGATTTTAGAAATGTTGGCAAAAGTATAAAATAGAAATAAATTATTTACATAAGTATTCAGACCCTTTGCCATGAGACTCGAAATTGAGCTCGCGTGCATCCTGTTTCCATGGATCATCATTGAGAGTTTCTACAACTTGTTTGGAGTCCACCTGTTGGTAAATTCAATTAATTGGACATGATTTGGAAAGGCACACACCTGTCTATATAAGGTCCCACAGTTGACAATGCATGTCAGAGCAAAAACCAAGCCTTGAGGTCAAAGGAATTGTCCTTAGAGCTCTGAGAGAGGATTGTGACTAGACACAGTCCTGTGGAAGGGTAGCAAAAAATGTCTGCAGCATTGAAGATTCACAAGCGAGCCCAAGCTCTGTCGCAGCCGGCCGTGACCGGGAGACTCATGGGGCAGCGCACAATTGGCCCAGCGTCGTCTGGGTTAGGGGAGGATTTGCCTGGCAGGGATGTCCTTGACCTATCGGGCACTAGCGACTCCTGTGGCAGGCCAGGCACAGTGCATGCAGACACCGTCCCCAAGTGTACGGTATTTGTTCCGACACATTGGTGTGGCAAGCTTCCGGGTAAAGTGGGCATTGTGTCAAGAAGCAGTGCGGATTGGTTGGGTTGTGTTTCAGAGGACGCACGGCTCTCGACCTTCGCCTCTCCCGAGTCTGTACGGGAGATGCAGCGATGAGACAAGACTGTAACTACCAATTGGATACCACGAATTTGGGGAGAAAAATATATCAATAAATAAACAAAACAAACAAACAAAAAGATTCACAAGAACACAGTGGCTTCCATCATTCTTAAAAGGAAGAAGTTTTGAACTACCGCCCGGCCAAATGGGGGAGAAGGGCCTTGGTCAAGGAGGTGACCAACAACCCGATGATCACTCTGACAGAGCTCTAGAGTTCCTCTGTGGAGATGGGAGAACCTTCCAGAAGGACAACCATCTCTGCAGCATTCCACCAATCAGGGCTTTATGGTAGAGTGGCCAGACAGAAACCATTCCTTAGTAAAAGGCACACTTGGAGTTTGCCAAAAGATACCTAAATACTCTCAGACCATGAGAAACAAGATTATCTGGTCTGAAGAAACCAAGATTGAACTCTTTGGTCTGGAGGAAACCTGGAACCATCCCTAGAGTGAAGCATGGTGGTGGCAGCACCATGCTCTGGGGATGTTTTTCAGCGGCAGAGACAGGGAGACTAGTTGGGATCGAGGAAAAGATGAACAGAGAGATTATTGATGAAATCCTGCTCCAGAGTGCTCAGGACCTCAGACTGGGGTGAAGTTTCTCCATCAAATAGGACAACAACCCTAAGCTCACAGACAAGACAACGCAGGAGTGGCTTCGGGAAAATTCTCTGAAGTCCTTGAGTGACCCAGCCAGAGCCCAGACTTGAACCCAATCGAAATCTCTGGTGACCCAGCCAGAGCCTGGACACCATAAAATAGCTGTGCAGCAACGCTCCTCATCCAACCTGAAAGAGCTTGAGAGTATTGTTATAATTTATTTGACATGTAACCTTTATTTAACAAAGAAGTGATTTAACTAAGAACAAATTCTTATTTACAATGACTACTGGGCCAATTGTGCGCCTCCCTATGGAACTCCCAATCGCAGCCGGATGTGATTGAGCCTGTGTTCAAACCAAGTACCTCTTGTACTGAGATGCAGTGTCTTAGACCACTGCACCACCCGGGAGCCCTTGAGAGGATCTGCAGAGAATAATGGGAGAAACTCCCCAAATACAGGTGTGCCAAGCGTGTTGCGTGTCGTGGCTGAATCAGAATTAGTTAGGTAACATTGATAAATAAGATGTGGGTAAAGTCACTTGGGGCCCAGAGAGGGGAGAGGTCAGGCTTGTCTTCATATGCCAATGTATCTGTTAAACCATGTGATGCTATGAAGAATATCAGAAGGGGAGGACAGAATGGAGGCTTGTCTTCTTTTGGGAATGTGTCTGTAACTATTGTATGTCCCCTCTGAGCTTGACCTAGTATATGACATAAGAGGCTCACTGTCTCCGTGAGCTTGTCCAGGAGGGATGGTATTTGAGATGGGAGTATCTAGAATTGATAATTGATATATGCCATTGGACGAGGTAATGTTTTGGTCCTAAATGGTACCAGGAACGAGATTAGAATCTCGTCTAAAGAGACCAAACTGAACAATAATTTATAGCTAATGCTTTCTGGCTATTGGATACTCCTCTCTCAATTAATAGTATTCCTTTGAAATGTTCCTAAAATCTGTTATTTGTCATGTGAGTTGTGAGGGGTGTGTCTTGGCTATAAATGATACTAAGAATTGTTTTGTAAGCACTCTCAGAGAATTCATTTATAGACACTGAATTGACCTGAGAATCAAAGGGCTTTGGTGAAGCTCATTTAATTAAAGTTGTACTTCATAATATAACTCTGGCTTGTGTGCTGTTTGCTCTCTCAATATTTAGTAATACAGGAAATTACCACGACAAGCGTCATTCCCAAGACGACTCAATGTTGTAATTGCTGCCAAAGGTGCTTCAACCAAGTACTGAGTAAAGGGTCTAAATACTTATGTAAATGTGACATTTCTGTTTTTTGTATTAAATAAATTAGCAAAAATGTCATAAAAACATTTTTTGTTTTATCATTATTGGGTATCTAGGTCATCAGGCTGCTGATTATCCTGCACACCTTTCACCATCACCAAGCGCACCAGCGCCTCATGACACTCACCTGGACTCCATCACCTCCTTGATTATCTTCCCTATATCTGTCACGCCCCTTGGTTCTTTCCTCAGGGGTTATTGACTCTGTTTCATGTCGGTGCGTTGTTTGTGTATCGTGTTTATTGTTTTGTTTATTTATTTAAACACTCACGCCCTGTACCTGCTTCCTGACTCTCAGCGCACACGTTACAAGGGTTTACATCAGCAAGAGCAGGGCAAGCTGGCGCTCATGATTGGGAATGCCTTTCCATTGCAGTGTGTTATGCAGTGTAAATTAGTTTTATATAAACCATACCAGCAGCACAAAAACTTGGGAAGGAAATACATTTTCTTCCAAATATAACTTTGACCTTTGCTTCTCCTTGCATGCTGTTCATATAGCTTATGCCCACAGAGGGAGTAGACGTGACCCCCTCCCCGACGCGCAGGACGACGACAAAGGGGACAAACCCGGGGATCAGGAACGGACCGGTCACCCCTGCTGAATTGTGGGAACCTGTCACGCTGGCTGGGGCGCGGGAACCTCTCAGACCGGCTAAGGCAGGGGAGCCTGGCGATCCGGCTGAGGCATGAGAGCCTGTAGCGGCTACCCGGACTCGACGTCATTTACACTGACACAAACAAAAAAGAAAACTCCCTGACGCTTCCCTTAGCAGAGGTGTTATTCTGTAACGAGTGCGCTGAGAGTCGGGAAGCAGGTACAGTGAGTGTTATAAGAAAATAAACAAACCATTAAGCACAAAACACAAACAACGCACAGGGCTCGAATTGAGGCGGCATGTGAGGGTTTCTTTTGTTAAAGAAAATGGCTAAAAGCATAGGTCTACCCCCTGGTTGACTTTTTATTTTGATCAAATATTTTGGGACCTGATTATATAAAGTGATCTATAACAACACGTTAGTCTGCAATGCTTTATGCCAGAAACAAGCTGCGAAATTGCGGGTAAAGACGTGACTCCGATGCATATGAGATATCTTTGGTTTGTCTCTATGACATTCAGAGGCTGTGCTATAACCTTCTATAGGAGACAACAAAATTGACTTGGCAAGTAATGTGTGATTCTGTCACTATCAATTGACCTTCAACCTTTCAATAGGCTATTGAACAAGATACTAACTCTAAAATCAGTCAGGAGCAAGCCAGGTAGCCTAAGAAGGAACAAAAATATGTTATTATAGTATTATTATTTCCAGGCATTAGCCTGCCATTTGAAACTTCTTCGGAATCGGTGTCCCTTCCAGGGGACAGTTGCTCTAACGTAGACTAATGCGATTAGCATGAGGTTGAAAGGAACAAGAAAATTCCCAGGACATAGACATATCTGAAATTGGCAGAAAGCCTAAATTATTGTTAATCTAAGTGCACTGTCTAATTTACAGTAGCAATTACAGTGAAAGAATACCATGCTATTGTTTGAGGATGTTGGTGAATGGAGAAAGGTAGAGTCAGGCGCAGGATATAGATGAGTATAGTCCGACAGTTTACTAAAAAATGAAGAATATTATTCCAACACGGAAAAAACAAAAATCCAAAGCACAAGAACACAAACCTACATGACAAACAATAACGCACTGAACAGAGAGGGAAGCCTGAGGGTTAAATAAGGAACATAATAAATGTAATAGAAATCAGGTGCGTATAATGAAGACAAAACCAAACGAAAATTAAACATGGATCGGTAGCGACTAGAAAGCCGGTGACGTCAACCGCCAAACACCGCTCAAACAAGGAGAGGGACCAACTTCGGTGGAAGTCGTGACAGAGGAGAGTGCACATTTTTGAACATGAAAAGTTATTAATAAACAAATTAGGCATATTTGGGCAGTCTTGATACAAAATTTTGAACAGAAATGAAATGGTTCATTGGATCAGTCTAAAGTTTGCACATACACTGATGCCATCTAGTGGACAAAATCTAAATTTTGCATTTAGGCTGTTTAACATTTTTTTTTTTATGTTAGAATTAAATAGAAACACCAGTTTGGCCAGTATGGATTGAGGATCATGTTGTGAGCTATGCATGCATAGTTTTCTCTTATATTCCCATGCCCTAATCAGAGTCAACACAAATCTGTTTTGTAACAACAATATCATGAAATAAAATAGAAAATTATAAGTGCATATATGCCTACGCGATAACATGGGGCTGCTGTGCTAATCAACAAATGGCAAATTAATTGATCATCAAATACTACAGTTGTAACTGGTTCTGTCCCACTCATTTTTTACAGTTGATATAGACAGCTTTAGCATTGTTCCAAACTTAAGGCTCTGGTCTGTTCTATGAGTGAGGGTAAATGGTAGTCATGTTCTATGCTGTCCACTTCATGTTTTAATTATTCTTTTGGGTACTTTTTTTTGCGTTCAGGGAGAGCCATTCATTTTCATTTCAGAGGTCAATTTTTCTCCAGGTATCGCCCATTATAAATAACATACAGTCCCTAACTACCATGTAAATACATAGGTATTAGGTAAATTGGTTTTTAATAAGTTGGAATGATTTCATTTTAAAGAGGTCTTAGTTTGTTGTGAAGGTGCAACGTCTGTTAATCTCCTTCTGTACATTTCCTGTTGAAGATGGACTTGTAGTCTATAAGCTGCCACTTGGAACTATGGCTGAAGTGTCCGAAAAGCATTGAGAAACCAAAGTAAGATAACCTCACTGTTCCTTCATAACAAAAAGCAACAACTATTCTCCATGGCAACTAGATGGATACACAAGTTAATATAACTCAACAAGTGTTGTCAGCTCTACAAGTTTTCACCAATTACCTTAAGTCTATGAGTAATGGAACCTTCCTCGTTAAATGTGTCTATCAAATGGGGCATTCAGTCCTAAACTAACATACTGACAAACCTTATGATCTCCCATTTAGACATCTGGTAATAAAGACGAGACATCATTAGTTTCATTGAAATTCCTCTCTCCCACACCCCCTATATTCTTTCCTCCCATCCCATTATATCTTCTCTCCAAGAGAACAAGAAGCAGAGACATATAACATCATCCCTCCCTTTCCACCAATGGTCCCCATCCAATCTTCTGGGTTTTCCACAAAATATTGGAACATTGCTGCGGGGACCTCCATTCAGCCACATGAGCATTAGTGAGGTCAGGCATTGATGTTGGGCTATTTGGCCTGGCTCGCTGTCGGCGTTCCAATTCATCCCAACGGTATTAGATGGAGTTGAGGTCAGGGCTCTGTGCAGGCAAGTCTGGTTCTTCCACACCGAACTCGGCAAAACATTTCTGTATGGACTTCGCTTTGTGCACGGGAGCAATTTCATGCTGAAACAGGGAAGGGCCTTCCCCAACTGTTGTCACAAGATTGTCTAGAATGTATGCTGTAGTGTTAAGATTTCCCTTTACTGGAAACAAAGGATTTCCCTTCACTGGAACTAAGGGAACTAGACCGGACCATGAAAAACAGCCCCAGACCATTTCTCCTCCTCCACCAAATGTTACAGTTGGCATTATGCAACGTCCGCCAAACACAGATTAGTCCGTCAGACTGCCAGATGGTGAAGTGTAATTCTTCAGTCCAGAGAATGCGTTTCCACTGCTCCAGAGCCATGGAGACACATTTCATAAAGCTCCAGACAAAGAGTTATTGTGCTGACATTGCTTACAGAGGTAGTTTGGAACTCAGTAGTGAGTGTTACAACTGATGACAGACCTGCTTCAGCACTCAGCGGTCCCGTTCTGTGAGCTTGTGTGGCCTAAACTTTGCGACTGAGCCATTGTTGCTAGACGTTTCTATTTCACAAAACAGCACTTACAGTTGACTAAGGTAGCTCTAGCAGCGCAGAAATTTGAAGAACTGACTTGCTGGAAAGTTGGCATCCTATGACGGTGTCATTGCTATATCCAAGATGGCTTATCAGTGCAGACGTTGTTTGTCGTTCTCCCGTGCAAATGTCTTTTTGTATATATTTCAATATATTTTCAATCTCTTTTTTTTATTTTTTTAGTTAAATAAACCTTCCTGCAACCCGCCTCACCCAATGTGATACGGATCTGCTATTTTTAGACCTTATAGCTAGAACCTCCATCAGAAGCTAGCCATCAGAAGCTAACCAATTAGCTACTAGCTATTTAGTCATTGTTAGCCACTGCTAGCAGCCTTTACCTTTAGCAAGGACACCAGCCTCTTTTAGCCTGGATAATACTTTCCAGTCTGCCAGTCTGCACAGCACTTTATCAACCCTGAGCTTACCGGACTGTTTTTGTCCACTACAACACTGGATTCCTCATCGCAGCTAGCTAGCTGCTACCGAGTTGCCCAGCCCCAAAGCTAGCCTTGAGCCAGGACCAACTCCCGGCCTGCTCAGTGGATGATCACTCGGCTACACAGCTGATGCTTCCCGGACTCTTCACTAACAGGACTAGAATCCACTACAGCATCAGATTCTTGCCGTAAGCTCTGGATCTTTGCATCAGATCATCGCTGCTAGCTTGCTGCTACCGAGTGGCTATAGTGGCTAAGGCCCTTGTCTCGAAGCTAGCACCATTTAGCCTCGAGCAAGGCGCATCTCCTGGCTAGCAAACAAAATTAATCCAGCAGCAATACCTCTTTTGCCAACTGGCCTGGAACCTTTGTTGACACGGAGCCCCGCTGTTCCATCACGACTGATCTGCCAACGTAATTCCATCCGTTGTGCCCTCAACCAGCCTTTGCAGGACGTCTATGCAGCCGCTTCTACTAGCCCCGGCCTGATAACTGTTTTTGTTTTTTGAACGCCATGTCTTCCGCTTGCTAGTGTAATAATGACTACATAGCGGCTTCCCTGTTTCATCTATTGCTCTTCACTGGACACTATGATCACTTGGCTACATGGCTGATGACTGCTGGACTGTTCATTAATCACGATACTCCATTTTGTTTATCTGTCGGCCCCAGCCTCAAACTCAGGCCCTGTGTGTAGTTAACTGACCCTCTGCCCATTCATCACCATTTTACCTGTTGTTGTTGTCTTAGCTGATTAGCTGTTGTTGTCTTACCAGTTGTTGTCTTAGCTAGCTCTCTCAATCAACACCTGTGATTGCTCTCTGCCTCGCTTTATGTCTCTCTCCAATGTCAATATGACTTGTATACTGTGGTTTAGGAAAGTTATCATTGTTTTAGTTTACTGCGGAGCCCCTAGTCCCACTCAACATACCTCAGATACATCTTTTGTCCTACCTCCCACACATGCGGTGACCTCAGCCAGCATAACTAGTGCGTGCAGAGATGCAACCTCTCTTATCTTCATCCAATGCCTAGGTTTACCTCCACCGTACCCGCACCCTACCAAACTACTGTCTGTACATTATGCCCTGAATCTATCCTACCATGCCTAGAAATCTGCTCCTTTAATTCTCTGCCCCCAACGCACTAGACCAGTTTTGATAGCCTTGAGCTGTACCCTCATCCTACTCCTCCTCTGTTCATCGGGTGATGTGGAGGTTAACCCAGGCGCTGCGTGTCCCCAGGCGCTCTCATTTGTTGACTTCTGTAACCGTAAAAGCCTTGGATTCATGCATGTTAACATCAGAAGCCTCCCTAAGTTTGCTTTACTCACTGCTTTAGCACACTCCGTCAACCCTGATGTCCTTGCTGTGTCTGAATCCTGGCTTAGGAAGACCACCAAAAATACTGAGATTTCCATCCCCAATTACAACATTTTCCGTCAAGCTAGAACTGCCAAAGGGGGAAGAGTTGCAATCTAATGCAGAGACAGCCTGCAAAGTTCTGTCATACTTTCAAGGTCTATGCCCAAACAGTTTGAGCTTCTAATTTTCAAAATTCATCTCTCCAGAAATAAGTCTCTCGCTGTTGCCGCTTGTTATAGATTCCCCTCAGCTACCAGCTGTGCCCTGGACACCATATGTGAATTGATAGGCCCCCATCTATCTTAAGAGTTCGTTCTGTCAGGTGACCTTAACTGGGATATGCTTAACACCCCGGCAGTCCTACAATCTAAGCTAGATGCACTCAATCTCACACAAATTATCAAGGAACCCACCAGGTACAACCCTAAATCCGTAAAAAATGGGCACCGTCATAGATATTATCCTGACCACCCTGCCCTCCAAATACAACTCTGCTGTTTTGAATCAGGATCTCAGCGATCACTGCCTCATTGCCTGCATCCGCTATGGGTCCGCAGTCAAATGACCACCCCTCATCACTGTCAAATGCTCCCTAAAACACTTCAGCGAGCAGGACTTTCTAATCGACCTGGCCCGGGTATCCCATCAGTAGAGGATGCCTGGTCGTTCTTTAAAAGTAATTTCCTCACCATCTTAAATAAGCATGACCCTTTCAAAAAATGTAGAACTAAGAACAGATATAGCCTTTGGTTCACTCCGGACCTGACTGTCCTCGACCAGCACCAAAACATCCTGTGGCGGACTGCGCAAGGATCAAATAGTCCCCAATATATGCAACTTTTCAGGGAAGTCAGGAACCAATGCACACACAGTCAGTCAGGAAAGCAAAGGCTAGCTTTTTCAAACAGAAATTTGCATCCTATAGCTTTAACTCCAAAAAGTTTTGCGACACTAAAGTCCATGGAGAATTAGAGCACCTCCTCCCAGTTGCCCACTGCACTGAGGCTGGGAAACACTGTCGCCACCGATAAATCCACTAAAATCGAATTTCAATAAGCATTTCTCTACTGCTGGACATGCTTTCCTCCAGGCTACGGCCAACAGCTCCGCACTCCCTGCAGCTACTTGCCCAAGCCTCCCCAGCTTCTCCTTCACCCAAATCCAGATAGCAGATGTTCTGAAAGAGCTGCAAAAGCTGGACCCGTACAAATCAGCTGGGCTAGACAATCTAGACCCTCTCTTTCTAAAATGATCTGCTGCCATTGTTGCAACACCTATTAGCATTCTGTTCAACCTCTTTTTTGTATCATCCAAGATTGCTAAAGATTGGAAAGCTGCCTCGGTCATCCCCCTCTTCAAAAGTGGTAACACTCTAGACCCAAACTGTTACAGACCTACGTATATCCATCCTGCAATGCCTTTCTAACGTCTTCGAAAGCCAAGTTAACAAACAGATCACTGACCATTTTGAATCCCACCGTACCTTCTCCGCTGTGCAATCCGGTTTCGGAGCTGGTCACAGGTGCACCTCAGCCCTGCTCAAGGTATCAAACAATATCATCAGGGTATAATCACAAACACTGCGGGATGACTCGTTTATATAGTGTCAAAAGACACAGGTGTCTGTAATCATGGCCAAGAGTGGCCTAATATCATTGGTTAATAATCAAATATTAAAATGTCATGCAAAGAACAGCATACAAACAACAAATGGATAGCATACGATCATAGATTAATTTGACTACACAAGTTTACGAACAATTACAATGGTAAAGTCACAATAATCACAAGAATGGCTTCAGATCAAAGTCTACGTTGAGACCGAAGGGCGCAAGGGTCTTTAAATTAAAGATCCAGGCAGCCTCTCGTTTTAACAATAAATTATCAAGGTCACCCCCTCTCCTAGGGAGGGTGACAGGTTCGATGCCAATATAACGCAGAGAAGAAATCGAGTGGCCTGCCTCCAAGAAGTGGGTCGCAACTGGATAAGTAAAGTTTTTACACCTAATGGTGCTACGATGCTCTGAGATACGTACTTTTAATTTGCGCTTTGTTTTACCTACATAATTTTTACCACAGGGACAAGTTATAAGATAAATAACTGCCTTAGTGGAGCACGTAATAACACCTTTTATTGGGATCGATTTCCCTGTTCGTGGGTGTTTGAAGGATCTACATTTATAAGTGCCATTGCATTGAGCCCATTTGTAATTTCCATCCAGTAGGGGCGCAAATAGACGTTGTTCAGGAATATCTTGGGGTGGTAAAACAGAGTTTACCAATTGGTCTCTGAAGGTCCAAAAACACATTACCGAGACTATCATCAGATTTTAGGATGTGCCAATGTTTGTGAACAATTCCCTTAATTTGTTCAGAGCACTTTGAATAGCGGGTTGTTAGAACGCAAGAATGCGTCTTTTTGCGAGACTGACCTTGAAAAAGGTCTTGTCTCGTTTTGTTTTGAATTTTCTCAATGGCAATATTAATCTGATCATTCTTGTACGTCTCAGCCATATCTCTGTCAAAATCGGATTGTTTTTTGCAAATTCTTTTGATTCGACAGAATTGGCTGTACGGCAAACCATTTTTCAAGGGAAGTGGCCATCTTTCCTTACAGTTCTATGCTGCCAATGACTGGAACGAATTGTGACAATCGCTGAAGATGTAGACTTTTATCTCCCTCACTAACTTTAAGCATAAACTATCTGAGCAGCTTACCGATTGCTGCAGCTGTACACAGCCCATCTGTAAATAGCCCATCCAACTAACTACCTCATCCCCATATTGTTAATATTTACTTTTTTTCTCTTTTGCACCACAGTATTTCTACTTGCTCATCATGTGCACATTTATCACTCCAGTGTTCATTTGATAGATTGTAATTACTGCACTACTATGGCCTATTTATTTCCTTACCTCCTTACAACATTTGCACACACAGACTTTTTCTATTGTGTTATTGACTGTGTGTAACTCTGTTGTTGTTTTTGTCACACTGCTTAGCTTTATCTTTGCCAGGTCGCAGTTGTAAATTAATAATTGTTCTCAACTGGCTAACCTTGTTAAATAAATGTGAAATAATAATGTTGTAAGTCACTGAGCTCTTCAGTAAGGACATTCTACTGCCAATGTTTGTCTATGGAGATTGCATGACTGTGTGCTCAATTGAATACACCTGTCAGCAACTGGTGTGGCTGGAATAGCCGAATTCGCTATTTTGAAGGGTTTTCTACATACTTTTGTACATATAGTGTAATTCTGAGTAGGCTTTCAGTTCATAATGAATTAGGGTGTAGGGACCAGAGGGATCTGATCCTAGATCAGCATTCCTATGCTGAATACGAGCCCAGATGCTCTCAATTACAGTGAGTCAACTGGGTTCATGGAAGATCAGTGGAGTGAATAGTCTCCATAGACAGTCACCCGCTGAATCTCAGGTTGTATAGTTAATAAGTTAATACACATTTCGCTGAAAAGATTAAGAATAAAATAACAGAACTGTGTTTGATTATCAAAGCGTGGAAGCATAACAACAAAGAGAAAACAACAACGTCATAGGTCTTGGGTTTACTTACAGTACAGCGAGGTGGTGAATAAGAAAAACACAACACTCAAAATAAACCAGAATAGAACTGTTTCATGTTGTAACGACTACAAAACAGGGGCGGAAAGGTAAATGTAATCACAAAGAGAAAGGGCAACTTTCATCCTCCGGGCCTGTTCTCTATTTATTCTGACATCTCATCAACATCACTTCAGTTGTGAGAACACTGGAGTACAGTGTGTGACAAGGTTGGGAACAACACTCAACAATGCCCCTTGTTGCAGCTTCCATCCAAACCTCTGTCAGCCGGCATGCCTTCATCTGGCTATAAACTCAGACAACAGACAAAGTATTGATATGCATCTATTAGGAGGATACCAGGGTCAGGAAATGTTTACTATTACACTAGCAGAGAGAGAGAGAGAGAGAGAGAGAGAGAGAGACAGAGAGAGAGAGAGAATTGATTCCTACAGCGTTTTCCTGGGTTCAAATAGTATTTGTTATACTTTAGCTGCTCGTTATTGAGCTTGCCTGGCCTAATGGATCCAATGGAATCTGCCCAAAATTGCAAACACCAGCCACCTGACTCTCGAGACAATTAAATGGCACAATTAAACGCTGAAAGAAAACAAATACTATTTGAACCCTAGTCTGCTATGTAGAATTCAACAGTGTTCCTTTCCTCCGCTAGTGCACTTAAATCATCTAGGAGACACAACCAGGAAGGAAGGAATCCTCCACACTTGACTGGTGCTAAAAGTAATTTCTAAATGTTTTCCTAAAGTGATATAAGAAGAAGAGAGATGTGGTTTCAGTTGAGTTGGTCTTCACTGAGGCAAAACGTAGGCACTCCAATTTAGAATAGGATGGTCAGTGTTGAAGTACTAAAAGGACTACGTGAAGAACCCTTTGCCCCAAATTGATTTTTGATGCACCTGTAGTATCTTTATTGCATTCTTTTGTGATTTGCAAGTTGTTCCAACCTTGAAAACTGCCTCTAATCAACAGATGAAGTGAAATTAAAAAAGTTTTCTTGACATCAATAGAAGTACTAACGTATTATAGCAACCAAATAACAGAGATACAAACACTGACTTAGGTTTAAACCTACCTTCTGGTGGGGATGGTTGGTTGTTTTACAGTGACTAGGGCCCCTCTTTTACCCAGAAACCAGATGTTGTGCTCCTCCTCTAATATTTGAAAGAGGACCCAAATGCAATTCAATATAATATAATATTTACATTGTTTTTTACCACATACCTACTGTACTGTACACATCTATCTCTGGATGTAAGAAACTATATCAGTTTACAGCTGAATACTGAGTTTCAAAACACCTCATGATCAAAGGGCAGAGACAGCAGTACATGTCCAAAATACTTATCTCCAGACTAAAATATTAAATGTTTTTCTTGATTATTAGATTTAATCCCCAGATTCAGTCTAAACTCACCTGTCTCCAGTTGTTACCAGCATCAGATGAGATTCCAACATTATTGTATGACAGCTCAGACTCAATATTCCCTGTGGTAAAAATACAACAAAGCATGCATCTGCATCATGTTAGTCTGGTTCACCAACTGATCTATGCACCAGCTGACTTGTGTGTGTGTGTGGGGGGGCGCAGGGGCGAGTGATTCACTGGGCCGGAGCAAAAGGTTGTGTAGAGCTACCCGAACACACACTTGCACACAAACATAATCTGTTGTGTCATGTGTCCTCAGTCTGCACTGGCCCACTTAAATAAACAGAGTGACTTTGCATCACCAAAACGTCTGTGAGTAAGGACAACATCAGAAGTGTTATGGTGTGTCTCTGGACAGATTCAGTACATTTATACAGGCTCACAGTGGCTTAGTGATCTCACATATCCAGTAAGGGATTAGAGGATAGGAGGAGGGGACAAACTATTGTTTTGGTGACAGAACAAATATTGTTTGAGGACAGAGATCAAGAAAGCAGATTCATGGATGTAGGTCATTTTTGTTGTTGCTGCTAAGATACAATATTTTCCCACACAGTTGAAGATGAGTTGTTTATAGCAGGACTTGCAGATCCCTATCAGTAATGTTAGGGATTGGATAATCATCATAATTGTCACAGTGTGCGCAACTAGTCGAAGGAAGTCAGGTGCAGGAGAGCAGAGAAGAGTGAACAGGCACACTTTATTCAGGCAGAGGAAAACAGCCGGACGCAACTGCGTCTCAACACTCCAGCCCAAGGAAAAAGCAGGTGCACAAATTACACAAATAGGTACAAATAACAAAACCATGGGTAAACACAATACCCGGCGCAAAACCAGCCTGTAGCGTCACACACACAAACCACACACAGACATAGGGGGAACAGAGGATAATATACACGTAGAGTAATGAGGGGATGTAAACCAGGTGTGCGGACAAACAAGACAAAACAAATGGAAAATGAAAGGTGGAGCGGCGATGGCTAGAAGACCGGTGACGTCGACCGCCGATCGCCGCCCGAACAAGGAGAGGGACCGACTTCGGCGGGAGTCGTGACAATAATATTCACAATTAAATTGAATTTCAGAACTGACCTGGAAATGACAGAGAGCTATTCTCATTTTGTACCATTACCCAAATTGAATCGACATCTTTCTCTTGAGCCAAATTCATTTCCACATAAGTGGACAATAAAGTAATCAAATTTTATCTATCAAATGTTCATTCTGTATTCTATAACCTGTGGCCACTATGATTCCCGGTGCTGAGGCCTTGGATGATATGCTGCCTGACGGGTAGAGGTTTTCATACGTCTGCAGTTGGAGATGGAGTGAACATACGGCCTGAGGTGTGAGCAATGACAGTCTGCCCATTATATTTGACAAAGCCATTATACACTGGTCAATCAAATCACCAATGGTACATAGAACACTACAGGGTTGATCTTTAAAGGTGCACAAAGCATATGTGTTTTATTTCAAGAGAAGGTCCTTAAGATAAGGAAAAGAAAAGCTGCTATGCTGTCTTCATCTCAGAAAGCCTGAAGATAATGCCTGATAGAATCCTTTTGAATATGAAGTCTTCTAGTGACTTACATTTACACCTGTCACGTTCTGACCTTAGTTCCTTTGTTTTGTCTTTGTTTTAGTATGGTCAGGGCGTGAGTTGGGGTGGGCAGTCTATGTTCCTTTTTCTATCATTTGGGATTCTGTGTTTGGCCTGGTATGGTTCTCAATCAGAGGCAGTTGTCAATCGTTGTCCCTGATTGAGAACCATACTTAGGTAGCCTGGTTTCACTTTTGAGTTGTGTGTGATTGTTTCCTGTGTCTGTGTGTTCCACACGGAACTGTTTCGGTTTATTATTTCACTTTGTTATTTTTGTATTTTGTCGTGTTCAGTTTGTTCTATTAAATATGGACACTTACCACGCTGCGCATTGGTCCTCCTTTGCTTTCATACGACGACCGTTACAACACCAAATGCTAACAACAATGCTAACATAGATAGTTAACTATAAAACAAACTAAATTTGGTCAACTAAACAAACATGAATTAAACTAAAGTAATTCCTGCGCCTCCATAGTTTGTTGTAATTGTTGTTATCATTCATTAATACAGAGACTGAAAGAGGATTTTAAAATAAAATCATTAAGTCAAGTCTCAGCGGCGAGCCGACAGCAAAGGACAATTATATCTGTTCGGGTGACATTGCTGTAAGGGCACCAATTGCAATGGGATGTGACAGGGTAATCAAAAATAATATGTAATTAGAATGTTACATGAATGCACAATCGTATTCAACCTGTATCCCACAGTATGAACTCTTACTGCTAATGTCTCAAAGATATGTCTCTACATAGTCATCCTTTACAGTCGCCTCACGTGGGATAAAAGGAAATCTAGGGCACATAAATTAATGACAACTGTAAGTAACAAGGAGATGGTACACAATTCATCTCATATCTTAAATGTGATTACGTAAAGTAATTCCCCAACCACTCCCTTGAGTGTGTGATGTAACACGACTGTTATCATTTATGTATATAACTTGAAGGGAACTGAACACATATTCCTGGATTAAAATAAACTTTATATGGAGATTATCTATTGACTATGCTTATCTGTCTCCTGGATTAGGCTTCATCTGGGTCTGGGAAAGCCCCTCAAAGAGTTCAGGCAGTCTTAGATCATGTTTGATTACCACAGCGGAGAGCCTTCCCTGTTAGCATCAGTATAACTTGCCAGTATATAGTGGATATCGTTGCCAGCCAGGTCTGTCGCAGGGGATTGCAGTAACCTCCAATTACGACCCTGGTTGTAGGTGATGTAGGTCTTCACCTGGTTGTCCAGCCTCCTGTTTAGCGATCAGCATGCCTTTGGTACAGTACCGGCTACCTAGGGAGAAATAGAGAACAAATTCTAAAACAGTCGCTAAAACTAGCCAATCCAACCACCAAAACAGATGACATGGTGTTTTTTTTTCATTTTTCTTTTTCAAGCACTAAACAGTACCAAAACTACCCCCTGACAGACATAGCCAAAGCAAGTAGGGGGGCTGAGGGTGCTGCAGCACCCCCTGAAAAATCAGAATAAAAAAATAAAAAATATACTAAATATTGAAAATTATAATTTTTCACAAAAGTAGTGCACTGAGCCTTTACTGGTCCTGTATTAGAGGACTGATATACCCGTCTGTAGTGCGGGAAAAACTGCCCACAACTGATGTGAGTACAGTACAACGCTGGACGTTAGAGAGAGAGAGAGCAGTCATGGCTCCTTGCCTCCTTAGTCAAACTGTCTTCCTATAATAACCCATCCAGGATGGAAGTGTGATGGGGGGAAACCTGATGACTGTGCTTTAAATAAGACCCATACTGCAGCAAACATTGAGGGCCTCCAGTTGCATCACACTTCCTGAGGGGCCTTAGGGGCCCTTCCAGTATGAGTGGCTCTAATAGGCCCCACGTTTGACATCGTCATAGAAACACGGCGGGCCAGGATGGACACGGCTAATGAGGCGGGAGAAGGGCACCTCCGGTAATTATTTAACATCCCCCACACCCATCCCTCTATCGCCTCTTCCTATGATGATTGTTGGCATTAACGTCTCATTAACTTTGAGAGTGACATCTAGTCATTTGTGTATACCTATGTGTGGCTGTCATCTGGCAATATTATATATGGTCCTACTCTTGAGTAAATGAGGGTTCTGGTGGCTCTGTTAGGGTGTTGGGTGATTTTTCATGGCATGGTTTAGGTCCACTCAACCCCTTAGAGGGCAAGGTAAATCCCAATAAATACACAGCCATTCTGAGGGATAAACTTCAACCTATGGTGAAGCAGATCTATCCCGGTGGGAGTGGTCTCTTCCAGGATAACAATGCCCCCGTCCACAGGACATGAGTGGTCTCTGAATGGTTTGATGAGCATGAACATGATGTAAACCATATGTCATGGCCGTCTCAGTCACCAGATCTCAACGCAATTGAACACTTATGGGACATTCTGGAGCGGTGCCTGAGACAGTGTTTTCTACCACCCTCAACAAAACCCCAAATTATGGAATTTATTGTGAAATAATGGTGTCCAATAGAGTTCCAGACACTTGTAGAATCTATGCTAAGGCGCATTGAAGCTGTTCTGGCTCGTGGTGGCCCAACGCCCTATTAAGACACTTTATGTTGGTGTTTCCTTTATTTTGGCAGTTACCTGTATGTGTGCCAGACTGATGTATGCATGTGGATCCATCTACATATGCAAAACAAACAACACAGCAACTTTCAGCACAGTAGCACTAGTATGATAAACGACCACTGAGAAACCAGACTTCCCTCAGTACATGCATGCACTCTGTCTCCCTGTAGACAGCCTTTTACAATCTTTCAATATGCATTAATGAAGCTTTCTGCAATCTATTACAAAATATGGATCCACTGCTGAATCAGGGAATCTGAGGCTCCGAATGGGGGGGTGGGGGGAGGGGTTAAGAGTTTTGGCAGAGAGCTAATACACACCCACACACACACACACACACACACACACACACACAGCTAGGCTAACAGAAAGGAGCATCACATCATCATCATCATGACTATTACATTACCTAAATCATCTAGCTGACCCTCCATCCGTCTGTCTCTTCCTTCCTCCTTACTACGACTCACTCATTCAACATCTATTTATAGCTCTGAGAAAGTAGGGAATCAGGTAGTTCAACATTGGATTGTCGTTGATTTGTTGGTCTACCACTCTGAGTATTGACTGTGTTAGGCAAGTTCTCAGTGTTGAAGTTCATAACGCTGGGAGATGGATTGAATCAAAAAACGAAGTTGAACTCGAATAGGAGTCAGAGAAAAACGTTTTGATTGAAGGAAAGATTGTCCAGATTGAATCCAACTGACACTCAAATTACTCCCATCAGGCTAAAGTGGGAAGCAGGATTTTTTTTAGAACAGTATAACGTTGATTTGAGAGAGAAAAAGAGAGAAAAATAGAGAAGGAGTGAGAAAAAGAAAGTGAGAGAATACTGACGAGAAGCAAGGAATTATTTAACGAGAGCCGGGAGAACAGTAAAAGACTGTTGCTTTCACTGTCTCTTTGTTCCCTGTTGAGCTCAAAGTACTTTGTGAATGATTCCACTCTGTGTCTTTTAGACCACAGGGCTTCTGAAGCCCAACATTCCAGGGTATGTGACAACAATCCATGGGACTCCGACAAAGTACTTTGGTCAGAGTTATATCTACAGTATTTTTCAGAGGAACTCAGATGAGTAGTCTGTCTCGTACAGTTTAAAAAAAGATTAAAGTTAAATTTTACAGCGATACATACAGCATAACTTCAGTTTATAACAGTTTGTGATTAGCACACACATGCATAAATACCCAGAGGGTTAAACTAGTTAACACAACATCATACTGAATGGAAAACTGGATTTGGGTCATTTCAACCAGTTTTACAGACTGGGTGTCACCATCAATTTCAATACTAAGACCGTTTTTGTAAACCATTAACACACATGTTAGAAGGAGCAGCAGTAGTACTTTACCCCAACCTAGATAAAATCAAATGAAATCGCCTTCTGGATGATAGTGGGGTGAACAGGCAGTGGCTCGGGTGGTTGTTGTCCTTGCTGATCTTTTTGGCCTGTACAAATGACCTCAACTGACCTATACCCCTGCAGATCGACTTGGAACCCGTACCCCCCTGTATATATATTTGTTATTGCTATTTTATTGTGTTAATTTTTATTCAATTTTTTTTAACTTTAATTTATTTAGTAAATATTTTCTTAACCTATACGCGACGAACTTGAAAATGTATTAAAAAAGACCAATTAGGCACTTTCGGGCAGTTTTGATTGAACATTTTGAGCAGATATGCAATGGTTCATTGGATCAGTCTAAAAAAAATGTGCATACACTGCTGCCATCTGGTGGCCAAAATCTAAATTGTGCCTGGGCTGGAATAATACATTATTGCCTTTCTCTTGCATTTCAAAGATGATAGTAGAAAAAAATGCATGTTTATTCTTCGTATTATCTTTTACCAGATCTAATGTGTTATATTCTCCTACATTAACTTCACATTTCCACAAACTTCAAAGTGTTTGCTTTCAAATGGGATCAAGAATATGCATATCCTTGCTTCATCTCCTGAGCTACAGGCACTTAGATTTGGGTATGTCATTTTCTGCTAAAATGTTGTTGTTTTTTAAATCTGATCCTTAACACTATAGCTGGCGATGTACTCTACACACCATATAGTGTCTTTCAATAACTGCAATAGAAGAGTGAGACTACATGAGTGAAACTACACACCAATCTGTAAGACGGTTCTGCCGAGTTGTTGTTCGGCGAAATTCAAGGAAAGATAGGAGGGCTTCTCTCTAACTTGAGTATTTTACCTAGTAATTTACAGATTCTCATTTAGCTCTTTTGTAGCTTTGTCAACTATGTATGTGTTTTCTATACCTGTTATCACCTCTTCCCTGTAGGCTTTACAGATGCTCGCCACCCCTTTGGCCGCAACCCTTCTAATTTAGTGTACCCGGGTCTCTGGCAGCATTTGGAACTGCCTATTTGCGGTCAAGACCGCTGAGTTAATCTCAGCCTATGCTACCCCTCAGTCTCTTTACTTTTTGGCCCTAACGGAGACATGGATTACCCCAGAGAACACTGCTACTCCAGCTGCTCTTTCATCATCTGACTATATTTCTCTCATAGTCCAAGAGCATCTGGTCGTCGCAGTGGTGTCACAGGTCTACTCATTTCTCCTCAGTCGAGATTTTTTCCCTTTCTTACCTGTCCATCTCCTCATTTGAATTTCATGCTGTCACTGTCACTTGTCCACTCAAGCTTAACATTATTGTCATCTATCGCCCAGCAGGTGCCCTCGGAGAGTTCCTCAATGAGCTTGACACTTTGATAAGCTAATTTCCTGACGATGGCTCATCGCTCTTAGTACTTGGCGACTTCAACCTCCCGATGTCTGACATTGATTAATTTCTTTCCAACTCTCTTTCTCCTTCTTGCCTCTTTTGACCTCACCCTTTTTTTATTCCCCTTCAAGCGCAATATGCTTGACCTCATCTTTACTAGAGGCTGCTCGCCTACTAATCTCACTGCAACCCACATCCAGGTCTCTGATCACTACTTTGTTCCTTTTCTGTCTACCTTTCCTCCAAATCTAACCACTCAGCCCTTACCCAGATGGTCACGCTCTCTAGCTACCAATTCTCTCTCCTCTTATATCCTATCATCTCTCCCTTCTGCTAAATCCTTCTCCCTTCTATCTCCTGATTCTGCCTCTTTGACCCTACTCTCCTCTTTGACCCTACTCAGCATCCTATGACTCACACGGTCCCCTTTCCTCCTGGCCGGCTCGGGCCTCCTCTCTTGCTCCGTGGCTGAGTGACTCATTGCGAGCCTACAGAATAGAGCTGCGGCAGCTGAGCAACAATGGAGGAAAACTAAACTTCCGGAGGACCAATCATCCTTTCACTCCCTCGTCTCTACCTTCTCTTCCTCTGTATCTGCTGCTAAAGACACTTTCTACCACTCTAAATTTCAAGCTTCTGCTTCTAACCCAATTAAACTATTTTCCACCTTCTCCACCCTCCTTAATCCCCCATCTCATCCTTGACCACTTGCTGTGTTCCCTCTGACTTTGAAATGGCCAGAGTTGCTTTCCTCCTCAAGAAACCAACACTTGACTCATCTGACATCAAAAACTACAGACGTGTATCCCTTCATTCTTTCCTTTCCAAAACACTTGTGCGTGCTGTCTCTGATCAACTTTCTCATTATCTCTCTCAGAACGATCTTCTTGACCCTAACCAGCCAGGCTTCAAGACAGTTCACTCAACCGAGCCTGCTCTTCTCTGTGTCATGGATGCTCTTCGCGGTGTCAAAGCTGACTCTCTCTCCTCTGTTCTCATCCTCCTAGATCTATCTGCTGCCTTTGACACCATGAACCATCAGATCCTCCTCTTCACCCTCTCAGGGCTGGGTGTCTCAGGCTATGCACACCTTTGGATTGCATCCTACCTACCTCCTAACAGGTGACGAGGAGAGGATATGTGTCTGCACCACATACTTCTCCTCTTCTCTCCATACACCAAGTCATTCGCTCCGCCATATCCTCACATGGTCTCTCCTATCAGTGCTATGCAGATAACACTCAACTACTTTTCTCCTTCACCCTTTTGACATCCAGGTGGCGACACGTATTTCTGTGTGCCTGGCAGATATAAAAAAATTGGATGTCAGCCCACCACCTCAAGCTCAACCTCGACAAGATGGATGTGCTCTTCCTCCCCGGGAAGACCTGCCTGCTCAAAGACAACATGCTGTTGTTCACTGCAAACATCAACGCAGTGACCCGCTCCTGCAGGTTCATGCTCTACAACATCCGTAGAGTACGACCTAATCTCCTGTCTTGACTACCGCAACTCGCTGTTGGCTGTGCTCCCCGCTTGTGCCAACAAACCCCTGAAAGTTTTCCAGAATGCAGCAGCCCGTCTGGTTTTCAACCTTCAAGTTCTCTCATGTCACCCCGCTCCTCCGCACAATCCACTGGCTTACAGCTGAAGCTCACATCCACTACAAGACCACGGTGCTTACCTATGGAACAGCAAGAGAAACTGTCCCTCCCTACCTTCAGGCTATGCTCAAACCCTACACCCCAAACCGAGCACAAAGTTTAGCCACCTCAGGTCTCTTCGCCCTCCCACACAGCCCAGTCCAAACTCTTCTCTGTCCTGGCACCCCAATGGTGGAACCAGCTTCCCCCTGAAGCTAGGACAGCAGAGTCCCTGTCCATTTTACGAAAACATCTGAAACCCTATCTCTTCAAATAGTATCTTAAATAATCCTCCTCACCTTAAAAAAACACATAACCAGCACTTGCACTTCACCCCCCCCCCCCCCCATTGTAGCTCTGATTCTACTGACAGCTATGTTATAGAGGGAAAAAATACTTTCTATGCCTGTGATATGTGGTTGTCTCACCTAGCTATCTTTAGATGAATGCACTGACTGTAAGTCGCTCTGGATAAGAGCATCTGCTAAATGACAAAAATGTAGTTGTAAAATGTATTAATGCTACAGATATTTCTGGAGCTAAATCCTTGGGGACATTGTTGCTTACCTCAAATCAAATACATTTTATTTGGCACATAAGGTGTAGACTTGAAATGCTTACTTACGAGCCCTTTCCAAACAATGCAGAGTTAAAAAGTAAGAAACATTTGCAAAATAAATACAGATATTCTATCTGAATAATTGATCTCTTGTATGTATCACCAGAGGCATGTGTTTATCACTGTAAAATGAATGGTGCTTACCTTAGGCAGAGAATATTTCGGCAGTTTGATTTTGAGGAATGGATCCCTCTGATAGGACACATAGTAGCTGGCCTGTCCTGCTGTAGTAACCTGGAACACATTGAGCCAAGACACTGAGTATTCCCTTTGTGTTAACTTATATCATTTGTCCATGCTGTGACTCACTGTTTTCAACATTAATGAACTACTTGGATTAATCTAAAACCTTCAGAAATGTATCAATCATTACCTATCTTGCAACCTTCACCCAAGTGAACATGGATGACATTGTTTATGAGGTAAAAATGTATACTTCATTGTCAGAGAGGAACATTGATCCATAAGAAATGTAAATGGCTATTCCGGACTTTACTATTGAGAAAATAACAATAAACTCTCCTAGCTAGCATACAGAGGAAACTGCTCCTCTGAGTCCTCTCCTGTTGTCGATGCCCTTTGTGGTTTTGGAGGTAGACTTGGGTAAATATCTCATAGGGACAATCAATAGCCTCATTATTCTCTGTCAAGAGAAATCTTTAACTCTCCCAAGCAATGCTCAGTGGCCTGTCTAAGGAAAGTCAACCTTAATGATACCAGTGCCTCGGCAAGCAAACACTCGAGCTGTTAGCTGCTGTTAGCCTATGCAGTAAAACACTGCAAGCAGGGAAGAAAGTGTTACAAACCTGTAATTAGAGCACAGGCTTCGGAGGCTATAAGGATAGGAGAACAATTTTCAGCAACAAAGTGTGATTGTCCTAGCCTCAGCACTAGGTAGCAATTTATTTAATCCACTTCCTCTTTCGGAATGTCATTAATCTAGAAATCATCCACAAAAAAAGCTGCTGGCTTTCTGGGTAGGAAAAGGGAGAGGCGAAATAGGCTCATTATTTTATGACAGAACCAATTAGGCCTCTTAGTGTGCTTCTAAGTGTACTGGTCAATTGGAGGGAGGGAGGTGAGGGAGAAAGAGAGAGGAGGGCACGAGGGATAGAGAGAGCATGAAAGAAAGATAAATAAAGATTTGGTGAGGAAAGAACAGTGGGCACAGTGATCGCTCGCCAGAAATAGTCCCACATGCAACTGAGTTAAGAAGGTCAAAGTCGATGGAGAGTAACCAGGGGCGGTTTTGAACTGAAACAGAAATTGGGATGATTGATTTTTCATTACCACCTTTCACAGAATCTGTTCGGCTGTGACTTAACGCAAGAAAACATTGTAGGTTTCCTGAATTGAAGATGCGGTTGGAGGTTTAGGTTGAGTGGATGTGGGTTTAGCTAGGGAGACGTGTGTGTGGTCAAACATAGTTGAGGGATCTGGTAGAGCACAGATCTATATTGTCAGACCATTATTCTGGCAGAAAGAAGCCAATCGTGTAGGGCCTGGAGTTTTCCTGAAAATGTGACCTGACTATGAAGAATTCTTGGCCCTGAGTTGGCTAGAACTACATTCCAGAGTTTTTTCAAGGCATCACGTGTAGTGCTAGGAGTTCTTCCTGAACCCCAGACATAGGCTACTAGAGTCTAGAGTTTTCCTGGTGAAGCCACTTGTTCAAGAAAGAACTCAAGGCTCTAATTTAAATAGTTAGGACCAGGAGCTTTACTTGACCATGTGACCTGAGTTGGACAAACATGTGGGCCTAATTCATGTTCTAATAGAAATATATCCATATCTTTCCCCTTCAAATACTTCAAACAGCAAGGTAGTCCTTTGGAGTTCAATTTGGATGGAAAAGTTATTTATAATGGACTGGATTGTCAGGATAATTATTCTTATTTAACTGTTTACTTTTAAATTCATGCATCCTCATTTGCACAATGTCAAAGTAAATCATATTCAGGCGGTGGGAGGGAACTTAAAACATGACCCAAAAATTGCACCAGCATTGCTTAGAATTCAGCACATTACCATTTCAGATTCCTCTCTCTTGCACAAATGGTGAATAACATGACATATTGGAGACTAGTGTGGAAGAATATAAAACTCCCTAGTTTTCACATCTGAATCAGAATAGTGTGCAAATGCAGACTCTTGAATGAAGGTTCAAACAAAAGGTTTGCATATTTGACATATTTTACATACATTTACATAGGCACGCGAGGTGCCTTTTCTTTATACAGAATGTGTCTATTGTTTTTTGTACAATAGAAATGATGGAAATAAAATAAAATATCCATGCAGCATAACAACTGGTAAAGGTTTTGAAGGCGAGAATGACATAAATTCCACATACACTGTCCATATTCAGATTGGAAACTAACAATTAAAAAATGTTTTTCTATTCTAATCAAGAACATACTGCCGTTAATACAATGTGTCAACATAACAATACATCATCAATATTCACATTGTATTAATTATTTTCCTTACACCTGAGGATCAACTAGTTGTTGCATGTGGTGCTGTAAAATATGCAAATCCCCTCCCAGTCCAAGCCAAACCAAGTTGTGCGTAATACATAACACATGCAGATATCATTTAAGGCTAACGATGCACATCATATGCAATCCATCATGGTCTACATACAATATGGTACAATATATTATTCTCAGAGCCTTGCCTGAATAAACATATCTTGGACAGCCAGTGAGGTGATGTCGATGTATTCAGGGAAGGGATAGTTTCTGTTGTGCTCTGAGCATGTTAGAGCCCGTCATGTTACATACTGTATATGATGAGAGAGAGAGAGAGAGAGAGGTCATGAGCAGATGAGGTCCCACACTGTTTAGCATGTTTTTAAAAATATACAGTGCCTTGCGAAAGTATTCGGCCCCCTTGAACTTTGCGACCTTTTGCCACATTTCAGGCTTCAAACATAAAGATATAAAACTTTATTTTTTTGTGAAGAATCAACAACAAGTGGGACACAATCATGAAGTGGAACGACATTTATTGGATATTTCAAACTTTTTTAACAAATCAAAAACTGAAAAATTGGGCGTGCAAAATTATTCAGCCCCCTTAAGTTAATACTTTGTAGCGCCACCTTTTGCTGCGATTACAGCTGTAAGTCGCTTGGGGTATGTCTCTATCAGTTTTGCACATCGAGAGACTGACATTTTTTTCCCATTCCTCCTTGCAAAACAGATCGAGCTCAGTGAGGTTGGATGGAGAGCATTTGTGAACAGCAGTTTTCAGTTCTTTCCACAGATTCTCGATTGGATTCAGGTCTGGACTTTGACTTGGCCATTCTAACACCTGGATATGTTTATTTTTGAACCATTCCATTGTAGATTTTGCTTTATGTTTTGGATCATTGTCTTGTTGGAAGACAAATCTCCGTCCCAGTCTCAGGTCTTTTGCAGACTCCATCAGGTTTTCTTCCAGAATGGTCCTGTATTTGGCTCCATCCATCTTCCCATCAATTTTAACCATCTTCCCTGTCCCTGCTGAAGAAAAGCAGGCCCAAACCATGATGCTGCCACCACCATGTTTGACAGTGGGGATGGTGTGTTCAGCTGTGTTGCTTTTACGCCAAACATAACGTTTTGCATTGTTGCCAAAAAGTTCAATTTTGGTTTCATCTGACCAGAGCACCTTCTTCCACATGTTTGGTGTGTCTCCCAGGTGGCTTGTGGCAAACTTTAAACAAACTTTTTATGGATATCTTTAAGAAATGGCTTTCTTCTTGCCACTCTTCCATAAAGGCCAGATTTGTGCAATATACGACTGATTGTTGTCCTATGGACAGAGTCTCCCACCTCAGCTGTAGATCTCTGCAGTTCATCCAGAGTGATCATGGGCCTCTTGGCTGCATCTCTGATCAGTCTTCTCCTTGTATGAGCTGAAAGTTTAGAGGGACGGCCAGGTCTTGGTAGATTTGCAGTGGTCTGATACTCCTTCCATTTCAATATTATCGCTTGCGCAGTGCTCCTTGGGATGTTTAAAGCTTGGGAAATATTTTTGTATCCAAATCCGGCTTTAAACTTCTTCACAACAGTATCTCGGACCTGCCTGGTGTGTTCCTTGTTCTTCATGATGCTCTCTGCGCTTTTAACGGACCTCTGAGACTATCACAGTGCAGGTGCATTTATACGGAGACTTGATTACACACAGGTGGATTGTATTTATCATCATTAGTCATTTAGGTCAACATTGGATCATTCAGAGATCCTCACTGAACTTCTGGAGAGAGTTTGCTGCACTGAAAGTAAAGGGGCTGAATAATTTTGCACGCCCAATTTTTCAGTTTTTGATTTGTTAAAAAAGTTTGAAATATCCAATAAATGTTGTTCCACTTCATGATTGTGTCCCACTTGTTGTTGATTCTTCACAAAAAAATACAGTTTTATATCTTTATGTTTGAAGCCTGAAATGTGGCAAAAGGTCGCAAAGTTCAAGGGGGCCGAATACTTTCGCAAGGCACTGTATAGATTTAGAGTTAGACAAACTTAGATTTTTTGGGAGGACATACAGTGCCTTGCGAAGGTATTCACCCACCCTGCCATTTTTCCTATTTTGTTGCCTTACAACCGGAAATTAAAATAGATTTTTTTGGGGGGGTTGTATCATTTGATTTACACAATATGCCTACCACTTTGAATATGCAGATATTTTTTATAGGGAAACAAAGTAAAAGAAACTGAAAACTTGAGTGTGCATATCTATTCACCCCCAGAGTCAATAGTTTGTAGAGCCACTTCTTGCAGAAATTACAGCTGCAAGTCTCTTGGGATATGTCTCTATAAGCTTGGCACATCTAGCCACTGTGATTTTTACCCATTCTTCAAGGCCAAACTGCTCCAGCTCCTTCAAGTTGGTTGGGTTCCTGCTGGTGTACAGCAATCTTTAAGTCATACCACAGATTCTCAATTGAATTGAGGTCAGGGCTTTGACTATTTTCCCCCTTAAACCACTCGAGTGTTGCTTTAGAAGTATGCTTAGGGTCATTGTCGTGCTGGAAGGTGAACCTCTGTCCCAGTCTTAAATCTCTGGAAGATTGAACAGGTTTCACTCAAGAATTTGACTGTATTTAGCAGCATCCATCATTCCTTCAATTCTGACCAGTGTCCCAGTCCCTGCCGATGAAAAACATTCCCACAGCATGATGCTGCCACCACCGTGCTTCACTGTTGGGATGGTGGTCTGGAGGTGATGAGAGGTGTTGGGTTTGTGCCAGACATAACAGTTTCCTTGATAGCCAGAAATCTCTTGGCAGGTTTGTTGTGGTTACATATTCTTTAAATGTTTTAATAATGGATTCAATGTTGCTCCGTGGGATGTTCAAAGTTTTCGATATTTTTCTATAACCCAACCCTGATCTGTACTTCTCCAAAACTTTGTCCTTGACTTGTTTGGAGCGCTCCTTGGTCTTCATGGTGCCGCTTGCTTGGTGGTGCCCCTTGCTTAGTGTTGTTGCAGACTCTGGGGCCTTTCAGAAAAGGTGTATATATACTGAGATCATGTGACAGATCATGTGACACTTAGATTGCACATAGGTGGACTTTATTTAATTAATTATGTGACTTCTGAAGGTAATTGGTGGCATCAGATGTTATTTAGGGGCTTCTTAGCAAAGGGGGTGAATACATATGCACGCACCGTTTAAACAAGTTATTTTTTTCATTTCACTTCACCAATTTGGACTATTTTGTGTATGTCCATTACATGAAATCCAAATCAAAGTTATGTTTAATTACAGGTTGTAATGTAACAAAATAGGAAAAACCCCAAGGGGGGTGAAAACTTTTGCAAGGCACTGTATTCAGGATGCTACCCTAAACAACATAACCTTCACTCTAAATTGAAACTCCAAACCTACAACCTGATTTTTGGATGGAATTGACTTGGAATGCTTCCTAAACTCAAGGATTATTATTCCCAAACTATACATCAAATGCTCTGGCAAACAAGAGACCTGAAAACACCATCCATCCTGGAGCTGAGTGAGTCATTTTTAGTCTGAAGCTATTTTTTTTTACTTTCAAAACAAATTACAATTATATATTTTACTTAATAACGACTGCATGCTCAGGCTACCAAGTTTTGCCAGGACAAAGAGTTACAACTTCAATTAGCACTGACGTGTGAAGCGAGAGGTGTCAAAGCCTTTGAGCCCAAGAAATGGCAGGCTACCCCACCCAGATCCAGAGGCCTTGAAGCCCCCTCCTGCTGTTCAAAGACCATCCACTGGCATTTTGTACAAGAAATCTGCCTCCAGAAATAAAAGCTTCTCACAAGTGGGTGACACCTACTCCCATTGCCGCTTGGTATCCACCTAGCGATCTGTTCACCGTCTGCTCTGGCATGTCTCCCCTTACCAAACCCCTCCCTCTCTCTCTCTCTCCGGAGCTTTTGCTCGCCTCCAGCACACGCACTGTTAGGGTAAGTGATTCTGAACTTACAATGGCTAGCCCCAAGTAGATTTATATATATTTTTTTTGTCTTGTGCATTTAGCTATTGTGCTATTTGTCTCATGACTCCTACATGCTTTGTTGACTACGACCTTTCTTTACCCAACAGTGGGACAGACTGTTTGTTCCCAAACACGGGATTCTGACTCTCTATTGGTTACATGGACTTTTGGCCTTCCATCCTATTCTAAACACCTCTCGCCGGCTTTGTATTCATGTTAAATCAAATCAAATCAAATGTATTTATATAGCCCTCCTTACATCAGCTGATATATCAAAGTGCTGTACAGAAACCTAGCCTAAAACCCCAAACAGCAAGCAATGCAGGTGTAGAAGCACGGTGGCTAGGAAAAACTCCCTAGAAAGGCCAAAACCTAGGAAGAAACCTAGAGAGGAACCAGACTATGAGGGGTGGCCAGTCCTCTTCTGGCTGTGCCGGGTGGAGATTATAACAGAACATGGCCAAGATGTTCAAATGTTCATAAATGACCAGCATGGTCAAATAATAATAATCACAGTAGTTGTCGAGGATGCAACAAGTCAGCAACTAGTAAATGTCAGTTGGCTTTTTATAGCCGATCATTAAGTGTATCTCTACCGCTCCTGCTGTCTCTAGAGAGTTGAAAACAGCAGGTCTGGGACAGGTAGGACGTCCGGCGATTTCATGTTACCTGATGAAATTACTGTACAATATGATATTGTTGCCATCTGATGCACATTCATATGTCATAAATCAGCACTGCAGAGCTCTCCCTGTCCTATGCCGTGATTGTATTACTGTTGATGATATCTGGAAATGTGCATGAACACCCTGGCCCGTCTTCTGTTGCTTGTTTCTACACCTGCATTGCTTGCTGTTTGGGGTTTTAGGCTGGGTTTCTGTACAGCACTTTGAGATATCAGCTGATGTACGAAGGGCTATATAAATAAATTTGATTTGATTTGTTTTCTGCACGTTAATACTAAAATCTTATTACCTAAAATGGATCAATTGAAAGTGTGGGTTCAATGCTACAATCCAGATGTGTTGGTCAATAATGAGACGTGGTTAAGGAGAGTGTTTTGAATACTGATGTTAACCTTTCTGGTTATAACCTTTTTCGGCAAAACAGATCTTCCAAAAGGTGCGGGTGTGGCAATCCTTACCAAGGATCCCCTTCAGTGCTCAGTTGTCTCCACCAAGTCTGTCCCCAAACAATTTGACTTGCTGGTTGTAAGTATTAAACTTTCAAATAGCTCTTTGTTGACTGTTGCTGGTACTATCGTCCTCCATCAGCACTGGCCTGTACCCTACCTGCCCTAAGCTCTCTCCTGGACCCCTATACCAAGTCTGAATGTGTAATGCTGGGTGACCTAAACTGGGACATGCTTAAACCACCTGACCAAGTCCTAAAGCAATGGGACTCCCTAAATCTTTCTCAGATTATAAAATGAAGAAGAATGAGACCTTTCTGTCTGTGTACTGAGTAAGAATGCAGAGCGTATGACTGAGTATCATTCGCAAGGAGATTCCTGCAAAAAAATATATTCAGATAATTGCATGGTATGCTTTTGCCGTAAAGCCTGTTTGAAATCTGACAAAGCGGATGGATTAACAAGAAGTTCATCTTTAAGCCGATGTATAAAACTTGTATTTTTTATGAATGTTTATTATGACTATTTCTGTATTTTGAATTTGGCGCTCTGCAATTCCACCGGATGTTGTCGAGGTGGGTCGCTAGCGGAATGCCGGCGACAGAAACGTTAAAAATCCTCCGAGCAAATCCTCCCAGCTGCCCACTGCACTGAGGATAGGAAGCACTGTCACCACCGATAAATCCATGATAATCGATCATTTCAAGAAGCATTTTTCTACGGCTGGCCATGCATTCCACCTGGCTAACCCTACCCCAGCCAACATCTCAGCCACCCCTGCTGCAACTTGCCCAAGCCACCCCCACGCTTCTCCTTCACCGAAATCCAGACAGCTGATGTTCTGAAAGAGCTGCAAAATCTGGATCCGTACAAATCAGCTGGGCTAGACAATCTTGACCCTCTCTTAACTAAAATTAGTCGCTGAAATTGTTGCAACCCTTATAACTAGCCTATTCAACCTCTCTTTTGTATCGTCTGAGATCCCCAAACTGTTATAGACCTATATCCATCCTGCCCTGCCTTTCTAAAATCTTTGAAAGCCTAGTTAATAAACAGATCCCTGACCATTTTGAATCCTACCGTACCTTCTCCACTATGCAATCTGGTTTCCGAGCTGGTCATAGGTGCACCTCAGCCACGCTCAAGGTCCTAAACGATATCATAACTGCCATCAATAAAATACAGTACAGTGCAGCCTTTTCATCAACCTGGCCAAGGCTTTCGACTCTGTCAATCACCACATTCTTATCGGCAGACTCAATAGCCTTGGTTTCTCTAATGACTGCCTGACCTGGTTCACCAACTTCTTCTCAGATAGAGTTCAGTGTGTCAAATCGGAGGGGCTGTTGTCCGGACCTCTGGCAGTCTCTATGGGGGTACTAAAGTGTTCAATTCTCAGGCCGACACTTTTCTCTGCATATATCAACGATGTCACTCTTGCTGCGGGTGATTCCTTGATCCACCTCTACGCAGACGACACTGTGCTAACAAACCTCCAAACGAGCTTCAATGCCATACAACACTCATTCCATGGCCTCCAACTGCTTTTAAATGCTAGTAAAACTAAGTGCATGCTCTTCAACCAATTGCTACCCGCACACTCCCGTCCGACTAGCATCACTACTCTGGACGGTTTTGACCTAGAATATGTGGACAACTAAAAATACCTAGGTGTCTGGTTAGACTGTAAGCTCTCCTTCAAGACTCACATTAAGCATCTCCAATCCAAAATTAAATCTAGAATTGGCTTCCTATTTTGCAACTAAGCCTCCTTCACTCATGCTGCCAAACATACCCTCGTAAAACTGACTATCCTACCAATCCTTGACTTCGGCAATGTCATTTACAAAATATCCCCCAACACTCTACTCAGCAAACTGGATGTAGTCTATCACAGTGCCATCCGTTTTGTCATGTTCTCCAGCAGGTATATTTCACTGGCCATCCCCAAAGCCAACACTTACTTTGGCTGCCTTTCCTTCCAGTTCTCTGCTGCCAATGACTGGAACGAACTGCAAAAATCACTGAAGCTGGAGTCTTAAATCTCCCTCTAACTTTAAGCATCAGCTGTCTGAGCAGCTTACCGATCACTGTGCCTGTACACAGCCAATATGTAAATAGCACACCCAACTACCTCATCCCATATTATTACTTACCCTCTTGCTCTTTTGCACCCCAGGATCTCTACTTGCACATCATCATCTGCACATCTATCACTCCAGTGTTAATGCTAAATTTTAATTATTTCAGCTCTATGGTCTATTTATTGCCTACCTCCCTACTCTTCTATATTTGCACACACTGTACCCAGATTTTCATATTTTTTTCCAATTCTGTTATTAACTGTACTTTTTTTGTGTAACTCTGTGTTGTTGATTTTGGGGCACTGCTTTGCTGTATCTTGGCCAGGTCGCAGTTGTAAATGAAAAATGATCCTCAACTGGCCTACCTGGCTAAAAAAAAGTTTTAAAAAAATTTAAAAATGAAAACGACCTGTCCTGATTTGTCATAGACACTTGCTAAAAAACTTTCATGAGCAAGCCTTCCTTCATGAACTGACCTCTGTAAAATGGTATAGAATCAGCTTGGACCTTCTTTTTTGATATTTTCAGTGGTATTGTTAACAACCAAGCCCCCATAAAGAAAATGAAAATTTAAAACAGGTTCAGCCCCTGGTTCGACCGTGATCTTGCAGAGTTACTCCACCTCAAAAATTGCATTTGGCGAAATGCTCGGAACACGCATACTCAGACTGACTGGCTCTCTTTCAGGCAAATTAGAAATAAGTGCACTCAGGCTATCTAGAAGGCCAAAGTTAGTTACTTTAAGGAGCAGTTCTCTCTCTATGGGTCTAACCCCAAGAAATTCTGGAAAACGGTTAAAGACCTGGAGAATATACCCTCCTCCTCACAGCTGCCCATGTCCCTTAAAGTTGATGATGTGGTTATTACTGACATGAAACTTGACCCCCAAAAAACATCTGGGTCAGATGGTTTAGACCATTTCTTCTTTAAGGTTGCTCCCCCTATCATCGCCAAGCCTGTCTACAAACTTTTTAATCTGTCTCTCCTTTCTGGGGAGGTTCCCATTGCTTGGAAGACAGCTACAGTTCGTCCTTTATTTAAAGGGGAGATCAATCTGATCCTTAACCAACTGTTATAGGCCTATTTCTGTTTGCCCTGTTTATCAAACATGTTTGAAAAACTTGTCAATAAAAATGTTAAATATTTCCGCTTTTATTTCTTTCATCACATTCCCATAGGGTCAGAAGTTTACATACACTCAATTAGTATTTGGTAGCATTTCCTTTAAATTGTTTAACTTGGGTCAAACCAAGCCATCCACAAGCTTCCCACAATAATTTGGGTGAATTTGGCTCATTACTCCCGACAGAGCTGGTGTAACTGAGTCAGGTTTGTAGGCCTCCTTGCTCTTACGTGCTTTTTTAGTTTTGCCCGCTAATGGATTATGGCCAGGGCTTTGTGATGGCCACTTTGTGATGACCACCTTGACATTGTTGTCCTTAAGCCATTTTACCACAACTTTGGAAGTATGTTTGGGGTAATTGTCCATTTGGAAGACCCATTCGCGACCAGCTTTAATTTCCTGACTCATGTCTTGAGATGAAGCTTCAATACATCCACAATTTTCCATTCCTCATGAAGCCATCTATTTTGTGAAGTGCACCAGTCCCTCCTGCAGCAAAGCACGTACACAACATGATGCTGCCACCCCGTGCTTCATGGTTGGGATGGTGTTCTTCGGCATGCAAGCCTCACCCTTTTTCCTCCAAACATAATGATGGTCATTATGGCCAAACAGTTCTATTTTTGTTTCATCAGACCAAAGGACATTTCTCCAAAAGGTTTGATCTTTGTCCCCATGTTCAGTTGCAAATCGTAGTCTGGCTTTTTTATGGTGGTTTTGGAGCAGTGGCTCCTTCCTTGCTGAGCAGCCTTTCAGGTTAAGTCGATTTACGACTCGTTTCACCGTGGATATAGATACTTCTGTACCTGTTTCCTCCAGCATCTTCACATAGTCCTTTGCTGTTGTTCTGGGATTGATTTGCACTTTTTACACCAAAGTGCGTTCATCTCTATGAGACACAACGCGTCTCCTTCCTGAGCGGTATGATGGCTGCGTGGTCCCAAGGTGTTTATACTTGCGTACTATTGTTTGTACAGATGAACGTGGTACCTTCAGGTGTTTGGAAATTGCTCCCATGGATGAACCAGACTTGTGGATGTCTACCATTTTTTCTGAGGTCTTGGCTGATTTCTTTCGATTTTCCCATGATGTCAAGCAAAGAGGCACTGAGTTTGAAGGCAGGCCTTGAAATATATCCACAGATACCCCTCCAATTGACTCAAATGATGTCAGCAGAAGCTTCTAAAGCCATGACATCATTTTCTGGAATTTTCCAAGCTTTTTAAAGACACATACAACTTAGTGTATGTAAAATTCTGACCCACTGGAATTGTGATACGGTGAATTTTAAGTGAAATAATCTGTCTGTAAACAATTGTTGGAAAAATTACTTGTGTCATGCATAAAGTAGATGTCCTAACCGAATTGCCAAAACTATAGTTTGTAAACAAGAAATGTGTGGAGTGGTTGAAAAATGAATTTTAATGACTCCAACCTAAGTGTATGTAAACTTCCGACTTCAACTGTATATATATATATGTGTAATTTGACCAGTATGTTGTGGTTTCCATTCTATAAAATACAGTATGTAAAGTTGTAGGTTTGTCACTATTCAACATGATCAACTATGATCATTCTCTGTGTACAGAAAACTAAACTGTCTCTGATTCCGGGGCTCTAACAACAGCAGCAGCAGATAGCTAGAATAAACAATCTCACAATTTCACCTATGGAGGACCCTGGGTGGCGTTGCCTTGGCGAGTTATGGAGCTGACACTCCCAGAGTGAGAGGGATGAGAGGAAAAGGCCACATTAATCAAGTATCATGCACTGCATTTATAAGTGGGGTAATCCACTGTCACTCTCCTGGGACACGATGCTCTAAACCCAGGGTGGATTTTATTCCTTGACAGACTCTCACTCTCTTCTATCGTTAGAGGGCTGATAATTGGACTGCAAATGTGGGGGCCTTTCTCTGCTGTGTGTGTGACAGAGAGAGACAAAAAAGAGAGGTGTGTGTGCATGGGTATGTGTGTGTGTGTGTGTAGTGCTACTCACGTCCATTAGGGGGGTGTGCCTCCATATGAACCAGATCTGACTCCTTGTGTAGACCCGTTACAGGTCTGTATTAAAGAAGTGGAGAAGAGAAGGAAGGATGAAGAGGAGGAGGGGGAAGCAGGGGCGAAGAAGAGGAGAGAAGGGAAGAACAGAATGGGAGAAGATTGAAGAAGAGGACAGGAGAAGAGGAGGAGGGAAAAGAGGGGAGGAGGAGGGAAGAGAAGAAGAGGAGAGGAGGACAGGATGAGGGAAGAAGAGGGGAGGAGGAGGGAAGAGAAAGAGGAAAGACAATAAACACAGGGAGATGAGTCTCAGCAAGGGTATTCCACTCCAGACATAGACGTCTCATTTCAGCGTTGTCTTAATAATGATGGCATAAAATACCAATGCCTTTCCATGTGAGGACGTTCTCTCCAGAGATAAGCAACCCCCACAGCAACAGCCAGACACCGTGGGTTTGTTATTCTACCAAAAAGTGGTATCTGTCACAAGTGTAAATACGCAGCAACCTAAATATGGTATTTCTTTAGTCAGGCGCTGTACACCGGCAAGGCTGTGCCACATAATTCAAGTCACTGTAATGTATATCACCGTATTATATAATTTCATTGGGTACTGTGGACCGAAATGGCATTCCTATAGTGTGACGTGGAGTAAATTCATTGTCTTTAAGCATGGCTTGAGGTTGCCCAGGGTACTAATACTGAGGGTCAGAGTTTAAAGTCCTTCAAGGGGTTGGATCAAGGATGGATCGAGTAAATGATATAGGATATGTGACACCGGATTTATGCAAGTTGCTCTGGACAAAGCTGGTGGGAGCTCGACACACACACACACACACACACACACACACACACACACACACACACACACACACACACACACACACACACACACACACACACACACACACAGCTTCCTCTACATCTCTAAGTAGGAAAGCAATGAGGCAAAATAAATTCAGAGCTACATTTGTGATGAGTGTGCATTTTCTCAGAATGGGGAAGGCCACTGCGGTTGGCTGTTGGGGGGGATGAGGGCTGACGTGATTAGATGAGAGGCAACAGGAACTTCCTGGGTGATCTATTACTCGTGCCACCAGGCATAACTTGTTATACTGTATCTTCCTATTTTAGGTATATACAGTATGCTTGGATAACACCCAATGAAAAAGTAAAGATTGTTTAGATAGGTGCCATGTCCATGATATCAGTTTACTGCATCTGAGAAATGAACCGGAATGTGACATGTGAGAGGCAGAATGCGAAATGGTGACACTGGATGTAGATTAATCTCAGTCCCATCATATCAACAGTGGAAATGAGCAGAATGGTACACATAATTTCCCACCAGCAACACTAGTCATTCAGATAGCTTGTTGAAACGTATTATCAATGTACGTCACAGACCCTTGCATTGCAGAAAGCAAAAAACACATTGTTCCACACACTTCTAGTGATGCTCCAAAACAGATTGTGAGGAGAGTCTGAGTAAACAAAGGAAAAGATCAGGACAACCGAGAGGACGAGAGGAAGAGAAGGAAGAGAAGGATGATGAGAAGAAAGAAAGAAAAGCGTATGACTCACCAGTAGAACCTGTTCACATGCTCATGAACCAGCTGCCATTTTCTCCCAAAGTCCAGGGATACGTACAACTGTGAAGAATAACATACAAAGAGAAAGAATAGATACGTAGACTGATATGTTCTCTATCTATCACAAGACAGGAAGTAAAGTAATAGTGGGCTCGAGTCATGGCAGGACAATGCCAGAGCGTTTCCTGGGGCAATAAAGCAATAAACTCTAGATAGGCTGACATAGCTTTAAACCACCATCATCATTATAACTCAGACCATTAATGTTAACATATAGGCTCCCAAAATACAGATAGGCCCTATCCTGTTTCCGGTAACAGTTAACTAGACACCAAGCGTCATAACACGTTATGACACAGTCATAACTATGTTATGGCATATGACATGGTTATGACCGTGTCATAACTGAGTGTCAAGTGAAGTGTGTTAGATTCTAGCTTGAAATGTACTGATTCATGTTTACCATACTAGAACTCATTGATAACTTTACATGTATAAGGAATGTATATGACGGTGTCAATGAATGGTAGATAAGAACTAGTAATATGGAAAGAAGAAGAAACCTCTGGGAGGGGGGCCAGAGAGGCCCACCACAACGTCTCTCCTTTTGCAGTCCTATCTCACACACACACACTTTCACACCCAAAAAGGTTTTAGTAACAAGCAGGGCTGTGACTACCCCAGTGAGAGGAACTGGTTAGATTCCTGCCTAGCAACAGAGATGTATGGTTGTCTAGATATGTAAGGAGTTGACCACGCCTGTTAGAAGGTTATAAATATATGTGTTTGTGTAAACATGTCTTTGTCTTTGCAGCTGTATGACCCAGCGGGTGAATAAACTTGGTTTGAGCTTTTTCTAGTTGTCCGTGAGTTTTTACTCAGTCTCTTCAGAACCTAACAAGTGTTACCCTGTTTTATTTTCCAAATGTAGATTTGTAAATAAATGTAAATTAGCACAAGGTATAAATAAAGCACTTCAAGTCCAATATGTTCGGTGAAAAATAGGTTTGACATTATTGTTTGCTTTTCCTGAAACAGGAAGACATTTGGTGGATTCCTGGTGACCAAATGAAGTGGAGTGCTTATATATCAAATGATGCATCAAACAAATGGAAACCAACCCCTATATATCCGAGGAAGAATACAAATCCAGAATAATACGGTAAATTATGGATGTAAGTGTCCAAAAATAAATGTATTGCCCTGTTGACAATCAGGTATAGTAGTGCCCATGACCTAATTTCATTGGTCTAATTACATTTCCCACTTCCTGGGTGCATAATGACAGGGAGCATTTTGTTCCATTACACTGATTAATGCTACTGATGTTGCATCCTGCTGGCTGTTGTTGTTTTAGTTGTTATTTTAGTCCTACAGACAGAGTCGGTGGCCCCAGTCAAACTCCATGCTAATGTTCTACCTTTATCAGTGTGGAAATCTGACATTTAACTCCAATAAAAGGACACGCATTTCTCAGTGGAGGCTGCTGAGGGGAGGGCGGCTCATAATAATGGCTGGAACGGAGTAAATGGGATGGCATTAAACACATGGAAACCATGTGTTGGTTGTATTTGATACCATTCCACTGATTCCGCTCCAGCCATTACCACCAGCCCGTCCTCCTCAATTAAGGTGCAAATGTAGTTGTCAACTTCACAGAGAAGATAGTAATTAAAGTAAACAGCTGCAAAATGTGTTACATTGTTTGATAAATGGAAAACCCATACATACAGTAACTCAGAGCAGAGTTACTAGCTAATGTATTATCATGCTCAGCTAAACTGGATCCATGGTGTTTGTTGTTGGCAGTGTCTTTTATCAGTGTTGGCTCATATGATAACAATCATGAAATACCAGATGCACCTTAACATAGGTGCTACAAACATATTAGTATAGACACACAGAAGGCCAAACTATCACAAAGGTCAACAATCATCAAACACCAGATGCACCTTGCCATAAGCGCTGTATGCAAACAACTTGTTATGCACACACACACAATAATAACTAAACTGTCATCATCATGTTATTTATCGCTGGCTTGGTACCAGATCTGATCCTGTAGCTACAACCTCAGTAATTAAATAGAGGTCCCAAGCCATCTTCCACCTCATAGGATCCTGCATGTGGCATGCAGGCAGAGCCATGTTCCTCCCAGTAGGAGTCTATGGTGGCAGCCATGTGGAGCAGGAAGTTAGGCCAGGCTAGTGTCTCATCACCCTGGATAGTGACATAATGCCACTGTGTGAGCTGAAGCAGCACTCATTCATCAGGCCAATGACATTTTGAATTCTAAAGCTCAGAGCTATCAGAAAGTGAGCTTCATAGTTTCCCACTCGCGTCGATAAATCAAAACACCCACCAGATGAAGAGCCACTGATGAGTCCTGCTCGGCGACAGCCAAGAGACAGAGAGTGAGAGCTGCCAGGGAAACTTCTCTAAATGGTGGTTGAAGGACTGAGGATAACAGTTGTTGGTTCCACTCATCTATTCACAATGATGGATGATTTCAATTTAAATCTATATGGCGGTATGTACGTTATTGTGTTCTGAGGCTTGTTTAGCTGTGTACTTCAGAACGCAAAATGCCTACACCAGCTGCAGAATTTTAAAAGTAGAACATGTGGTTTACCAGGAAAGAGAGGCAGAAAAAGAGAGAGTCATGATTTAAAGGTTATAAATGTAAGCATTTGAGAACATGTCAAGCGAACTAAGAAAACATCTTATGTACAAGAACAAAAACATCGCGGCGCATGAGGGCAGGGAGGACATCGCACAGCATGTGTCACGTCTTCATCTAAAGAATCGTTTATTCTAATGTGGTTTCAGGGAAAACGCATGACATTATAAGAGCACAAACATTATCGCTTAAGCATATGGTGCGTTGCAGCCCCAAAGAGCGGGCATCCCGCAGTCTGAATCACGGTCAAGGCTGCAAGATCTCACACAGGCCTCTTTTACCAGACAACAGCTTTTATATATTGTCTGCAGTCAGCACGTTTACAGCTATGACTTGGTCTTTAACGGAGGGAATAAATTGATTTTATTTTAACATTGGCCATATGACTGATATCAGTTAGATGGGACTATTGGATTTCATATCTGTAGGTGCTTTTTTATGAGTGAATGTGAGCATATTACTGTGACTGATACGTCACAAGCTGTCAGTCATGTCTCCACAAGGCAAAGTTCATTACTCCTTAGCACAAAGAGTCTGACAGTGTATTGACCAGTCTGACAGTGTCTTGACCAGTCTGACAGTGTCTCGGCCATAGAGAACCTGTATAGAAGCTGCACTATACAGTATCTGGTCAGTCTAGACAGCCATCCCTTCAACATGATCTCTTTTAGTAGCTGTACATAGATACAGTACATGATATCACCAACACATGCTTGTGAACACTGCACTATCACTACTTATTCGTTATGGTAGTGGATATGATGTGATGACTAAGATGACTGTCATTCTGTACCTCACGTCTGGATCCGGATTGACAGAGGAAACAGGGTGGCATCATATGACAACAGTCTGGGTCTTGTGGATGTTTAGCCTACTGTGAACCATTTATGAGCCCTAGGCTAAAGTCGCAGTCATTTGCAAGGCAAATGGCAGAATGTGTTTGACTTGTGCTTCCAATTAGTAACAGGAGAGAGAACTTCATACTGTAGCAGATCAAGTATAGAAGGATTTAAAATGGGATTTCAAGCCAGTAGTATCAGAGTTTGTTCAATTTGTTGGTGCCGTACTTCAGGCTACATACTTGTGTTGTTTCCGGGTTTCATTCAGATACTCAAATTGAATCTTTTTTTCGCTAATGTTCTTGCCCCTGTGGTCAAAGATATGTAGGAAAAACAAGCCTGCAGTCACAGGAAGGTTATCTAAGGTTCTTCATATTATCCTGCTTCATTCTTCATCTGAACCCTGGAAGCTAGATATCACAACTGGCTTCTCTTTCGCCACCAAAACAACCTCATTCATTAAAGGTCCAATATAGTCGTTTTTATCTCAATGTCACCAGGAAGGCAAAAAATCCATTCCACCATAACAGGCTGAAGTTTCAGGCAGCCTATTGAAACATTAAAATGGCATTATCATAATTTTCAGTATTATTCCAACCTAATATTGTGGGCTACTATATATATATATACATAAAACATATATATATATATATATAAAACACAACCTTTAACAACCCAACAGCAGAATCTCCTCCCAACGGAAATAGGACATGTGGAGCTATGGAAATGATAATGGAATATCATAGACCCTGTGTCCTGAACAAATACTATAAGTCACTTTTACAACACCTAATTAAGCCTCCTATGAATTCCTTAAGCATTTATATACAGTACTCTGAATCAAACCGCACTGGTTGACACTGGTGCCTTTTTTTCTGGAATTTATGGAGCCAGGAGAATGCAACGCAGGAGTTGCATTACATCAACACTCAACTATGAATCTAGAAGTTAATAATCTTCAGAGTTTGATGACACATGTAAAAATGAAACACGCTGCAATGGCAACAGCATGTATTCTCATACAGCATACCGTATCGCTAAACATGTAAGCGGAAAATCTCATGTTGCTAGTAGTATGAACTTGCCAAATAAAACAATTATCTCATGAGATGAACTTCACACGCTAATGGAGCCCACTTTCCTGTAAACCAATACCAATTCCATCTCGCATTGTGGTGACGTATTACCCACCACCGTCCCTCAATGGATCTTAATGGGGCACACATCTGCACTACCGCAGTTAAATTACAAATGATAGCAGCCGTTCAAATTGCGCTGCAACTGCTTTGGTTCACAATGTCACCAAATGTGTAGTCTCTGGTGGGGAGGAGTGATGAATGCTGAGCTCAGTCATCTATTCCGCTCTGCAAACTCGTCAACAACAACTCTTCCTAGACCCCGCCACCTTTTATAGGTGTAGTTTAGTGGGGTGTAAAGAGATTTTAAAAGGTTCATGTTATGTTTGAATGTGTAAGTAAGTATTTTTCTTCTACATGTTTAGACTGTGAAAAAACATGGTGATTCACAATGCAAATTAATAGTACCAACTAAGTACTTAGGCTTGGTATGTCTGCATTGTTAACCAATTAGGCATAACTGATCTGTGAAGTGCTATGAGGTAAACGCAGAGAAAATTACACCATTAGTTCACTGCTAAAGGCAATATGTATTGTCTGCATTGTCATTGTCATGACAGTGGGTTTCAAATTAAAGTCCATTAAAAACTTTGTAGGGCTGCAATCCCATTAACGGGATCGATATGACAATAGCCAGTGAAAGTGCAGGGCGCCAATTTCAAAACAACAAAAATCTCATAATTAAAATTCCTCAAACATTCATGTATTTTATACCGTTTTAAAGGTAATCTTGTTGTTAATCCCACCACAGTGTCAGATTTCAAATAGGCTTTACAGAAAAAGCACCACAAATGATTATGTTAGGTCACCACCAAGCCACAGAATAAACACAGCCATTTTTCCAGCCAACGATGGGAGTCAAAAAAGCACAAATAGAGATCAAATGAATCACTAACCTTTGATGATCTTCATCAGATGACACTCTTAGGACTTCATGTTACACAATACATATATGTTTTGTTTGATAAAGTTCATATTTATATAAGAAAAACCTGAGTTTACATTGGCGCGTTAAGTTCAGTAGTTCCAAAAACATCCAGTGATTTTGCATAGCCACATCATAAATTTGGATGAAAATACAAGTGTTACACATGGGAATTATAGATATACCTCTCCTTAATGCAACCGCCGTGCCAGATTTCAAAAAATCTTTGCAGAAAAAGCAAACCATGCAATAATCTGAGAACGGTGCTCAGAATAATTTTTTTTCATCCAACATTGAGTCAACAGAAATCAGAAATAGCATTATAAATATTCCCTTACCTTTAAGGATCTTCATCAGAATGACCTCCCAGAAATCCTAGTTCCACAATAAATGTTTGAATTGTTCGATAATGTCCATTATTTATGTCCAAGTAGCTACTTTGTTAGGGCATTTAGTACACAAATCCAAACGCTCGTGCAGGTCCAGCCGAACGTCGGACGAAAAGTTCAAAAAGTTATATTACAGGTCGTAGAAACATTTCAAACTAAGTATAGAATCAATCTTTATGATGTTTAATTCATAAATCTTCAATAACGTTCCAACTGGAGAAATCCATTGTCTATAGAAAAGCCATGGAACGCATGTCGCTCTCATGTGAAATGTGCGTGACAAGGACCTGGCTCTCTGCCAGACCACTGACTCAAAGAGCTCTCATCCGGCTCCACATGACAGTAGAAGCCTCATTCAAGTTTCTAAAGATGGTTGACATCTAGTGGTAGCCCAACTTGAACCATATCCCACTGTGTATTCGATAGGGCTGAGTTCAAAAACTACAAACCTCAGATTTCCCAATTCCTGTTTGGATTTTTTCTCAGGTTTTTGCATGCCATGTGAGTTCTGTTTTACTCACAGACATCATTCAAACAGTTTTAGAAACGTCAAAGTTTTTTCTCTCCAAATAACTAATAATATGCATATATTAGCAACTGGGACTGAGGAGCAGGCCATTTACTCTGGGCACCTTATTCATCCAAGCTGCTCAATACTGCCACTGCAGCCATAGGAAGTTCTTAAAGGTGTCCTGAGAGGACCTGCTAGGTCCAGTGAAACGCAAGTGGAGCCGACCTGTTACAGCTTCAGCTGACAAGTGGGTTGAGCACTAAAGATACCTGCCATCTGGAGGGGCATTGAGCTTAGAAATGTACCACAGCAGAGGAGGAGAAGGAGCAGCCATTTTGGCTCTGGCTCAGCAACACTTTGAAGGGTCGCATCCAGATCTAAGGTGGGTGCGGAAGGGAAGGCACTGCGGTGCTTGTGGAGGCAGTTTTGGATGTAGATCAGCACATACTGTGGGTACATTAATGGACACGAGTGTGTTTATATTGTGGAGGAACCAATTTGGGGTCTGACTCCACAGTACCTTGCTGGTTGTGTCATGACAAAGTGGGCCTATGCACGGCAGTGGTGGAGACTGGGGAGGCCATTTTGACTCAAGATCAACATCACCTTCGAGGATCAGTTTATGCGGAGGAGTGAAACTGCTGACATGAGGAAGCCATTTTGTCATGAAGTGTGTACCATTGCAGAGTTTGCACCACATAAAATAATGCAACCACAGGTGGATACTAAAGGTTTACTTCCTGGCTATAGGTCTGGGAACACACATAAGGGGCAGATGTTGCTTCTGCTAACACAACACAAGCTCTTTAATCAGAAAAATGGTTTACTGCTCTCTCTGTATTACAGTACATCTATTTAAGTCTTGTCGATGACAGAAACGGGAGGTTTTAGAATGTAGAATCAGTATTGAGCAGCAGAAAGGTGTCAGCCACGGATTACAATGACAAGAGATCCTGTAAGCGAAAGCACTCTGGGATTTATAAATTCATTGACTCCTATTAGACAAGGATTGATTTAAACCAGCTTATCTGAAGGAGACTCCTCCAATGATAAGAGCTGAAACCCATCCACAGAAAGGCAATATCCCACATATTACTATTATTACCACAGAATTGGAAACGCTAATACATTTTTTATACAGTCAATTTAATGCAAATGAAGACAAAAAACAAAACTACAATCCTGAATAATATATTTGTTCTACTTCTTTTCTCACTCTGCCTACTTTATTGAGACGGATGTCCCCCTGTCATGACTTCTGCCGAAGTCGTTGCCTCTCCTTGTTCGGGCGGTGCTCGGCGGTCGACATCACTGGTCTTCTAGCCATCATTTTTCATTTTCCATTGGTTTTGTCTTGTCTTCCCACACACCTGTTTTCAATCCCATTCATTACCTGTTGTGTATTTAACCCTCTGTTTCCCCTCATGTCTTTGTCAGAGATTGTTTATTTTCAGTGTTGTGTCTGTTGTATAGGTGCGCGACGGGTCCTCCTACCCATGTCTGTTTACATTCTGTTCTTATTAGTGTTATGGAGCATGTTACGTGGACACTCATTTAAAGACTCCATTTTACACTCCGTTTGACTCTCCTGCGCCTGACTTCCCTGCCACCTATACACACGACTGACACCCCCGTTACATTTGGGCTAACGTTTAGCGGCAATATGATCCCTACCATTGCCTGATTTGTGTTTTGGTAGCTGCCCCCCTGGGAGAAAAGATTGGAGAAAAAACATCCATTCTGCTGGCAAGCTGTCACAACTTCAGCCGAAGTTGGTCCCTCTCCTTCTTCGGGAGGTGTTCGGCAGTCGACTCACCGGCTTTCTAGACACCACCGATCTATGTTTCATTTTTGTTTTGTCATACACACCTGGTTTCTATTCCATTAATTATGTTCCTTATATAACCCTCTGATTTCCCTCTCTGTTTTGTGCGTTATTGTTTGTCATGTGGGTTCTCGTTGTTCGTGCTTGGGATTATTGTATTTGTTCCTTGTTGGAATCTTACTTATTTTGGAGTACATTTTGGATGATTACTCAGAACTGTGTCCTGCTCCTGACTCTGCATTTTTCCATGTTACCAACATCCTCACACAAGCTAAGCGCCACCAGCCAATATTCGGATACATGTATTTGTGGCCTGAGTATTTTGAAAAGCAAAAACAATGGCAAGCTACAAATGTTGGAGAAACCTAATCACCAAGGTTACTGAGGTAGAAAGTGTCAAGAGAACAACCGTATATGTTGTTTTGATGATATAACACCTTAGTGATTAGCAAAATTTTACCTCGGAGTCTTCTCCATTTATACAACTTAGTTCTGCCACAAAAGTTGTGCCCATTTTCCTTCGACAGTCAGTGTTATTTTCTCATTTCCCAGCCTGCCTCTCTCTCCAGACTGATAATACCTCCTAAGACCCTGACAGACTGATGATGGGTTTGTCCAGATGAGGGCCGCTCCTGTTCAGTATGATCCCTGTAAAACCCAGAGAAGCCAAACTATCCCCCTGACATTTTCACATGCCCTTGAAGTGTATGGTTTGCTCTGGGCTGCACTCAACTCCTGTTCATGACTTTATCTGAATAACAGAAAGAGGATGATAGGGGGGGGGGTATTAGGAGTCCATCTATCACTCTACTCAGAGTGAAAGACAAAAGGTAAAAGGTACATTTCAGGCTGTTCCCTCTTTCATTATTCAGCCCACAGTACTTTAATTTGCTCCCCATCCAAAATGCTCCCTGCTGTTTCTTAAAATCACGATTCTTATACTTCCATGTCACCTTGCTCTCTAAGTAAGTGTACGGCACAGTTGAACAACATGTTGTATCCTATTGGGTTTCAGAGGATATTTCCTTCTAACAATGACCTGCCTCGCACAAACTAGTATACTACAAAGTAGGCTGTACTGTGACATATTGGCAACATTATCTACAATGTTTGTTTCATACTCAATACAATACAAACATAAGTGTACATGGAATATGCCATTTTGAAAGGGTGATGTTGCTATATACCATTTTGTATGGTAGATTACTACTAAACAATAGGTTTGTATTTAAAGCTGGAATCCTTAATGGTGAAACTGCAACGTCCGTTTGCAATATTACAACAACAAAGAAATTACTTCAAACAATGAATACTGCTTTGTTTTTCTCTGATGTCATTGCACGTGCGATAGAACAGCAGAAGAACAGAACAGCATGTACTGTGATTTCTTTTTACTGCGATGCTGGATGTTCCTCTCCTCCGTTACTTCAACTAAACAAAAGCAATAACACATGTGCTGGGAGGAACAGTGGCACTGTTTCACCTTATGGGGAGTTCAGCTTTACAATAAGTTTGGGACTATATATTTTTTATATATTGACATATTGGTTTATGTCTCCGTGGTGGCACGATGAACATGTTAAAACCCCTGCATGCATGTTATGAATGCACATGCAGTGGTTAATGTAACAACCGTCCTAACATGGACCTCTAATGGGGTTTCCTAACACATAGGGAATTAACTAACAGCAACAGCATTATACCACAACCCAAAATGGGCCCTGTCAACTTCAGTCACCCATTACCATTAGTCAACCGGTTGATGCCAAAGACAACAAAATGGCACGAGGACGAAATGTATGATTTTTTTTAAATAAAAAGCTTACTGAAACGAGATTGTGCCCCTACTCCTCAGGACATATGGTAGATTTTCTCTGAGAGAGGATAGGTGGAGACCACATAATGATGAGACACTTAGTTTCACTGCTCTTCCTGATTTATAGGCTCCTGGGCAAGTCATGATCATTAGGGGAAATGTGGGGGAGTGGACGGGGCATGTGACTAGAGATGGGGGGAGGTGGACAGGAAATTACATCAAGTTTTTTTCTGGTGAACGCAGCACTTTTGAACTATAGATCTTTGACCCTTCCGCCAAACTACCTGTGTAATGGCATTTTGTGCAATGACGACCCCATATAATTTCACACTCCAATTAGTACATTACTAATGTTGCCCTAAAGAGCCAATCTCTGGGCCACATTAAACAAATACTGTATGTTCTAAACCTCAAGGGCATCAAAGGTTCCCCAAGTCCAAATAAAACTGGCACTGAATGTATGTCTAAGTGGTATATATGTGGGAATGAATTGCAGCGAAGAGCCAATGAAAATGCTAATGAAAAAGCATTCTCCGGGCGTTTTCATTGTGTTTGGTTGTTAATGTCACGGGAAAGGTAGATAATTACTCCCTGGTGTGTAGCATAACACTACAGGTTAGATATACTGGAATTGATGCTCTGAAAAAGTAATATCAATAATGTAGATTACACCTTTGAGGGTACAATTTGTCTTGCTGTCCAAATACAGTACATGAGGCAGAATCGCCCAGGTTAAGTATCTGATAGAAAGTTTTAGCACAGACCCATGCTGCACCACTGCGACAATGTATATAGTATTATTATTATTATCTTCTGTATCAACAAAGTAAAGTCCAACCCCAGTATAGTCCATCCCCAGTATAGACCAACCCCAGTATAGACCAACTCCAGTCCAGATCGACATTCCACTGAAAGAGGAAGCTTCTTTGATAATCCTCTATTTCAAATAGATGATGAGTAAACCAATACGGCTGGCTGGCAGCTTCAAATGACCATAAACTAGATTCAAAATGGCTACCCCTTTTCCTATCGCTCTCCCTCAGAAGGAGACTGTTTATCATACTAATAAACAAGAAAAAAATGCAGAGCGGGTCATGTTAGTGACATATGAAAGTGGAGCCAGCCACAGAGCGAGGCTGTTGGACTTTAGTTAAGAGGTGAGGTTCAGCAAGAGGCAGAATCCATCACGTCAACCATTTTGGAAGGATGGCAGCTCTGGCACTGATACCCAGCTGATCCTGTTTGCAAAGGTAAATGCCAGCCTTGTACCTGGCCGAGATACTGAGATACACAGTCTGACTTCTGTCTGCGGCGGAGGAGAAGAGGGGGATTCAAAAGGCAGGGACAGGGAGAAACAAGAGAGGGAGTGGGAGAGGTGTAATAAAGTGTCAGATCACCATCAGTGCCAGCTCAGGGAAGGGATGTATGAAAACTGTGAAAAGTGTGTTTTCTCCCTCACTGGCACTGTAATATGGGCCAATAAGTTTAATTGAAAATAAGTGATTTTGACAGTGTCAAGGAGATCTCAGAAAGTGTCACGCCCTGATCTGTTTCACCTGTTCCTGTGATTGTCTCCACCCCCTCCAGGTGTCGCTTATTTTCCCCAGTGTATTTATCCCTGTGTTTCCTGTCTCTCTGTGCCAGTTCGTCTTGTATATTTCCAAGTCAACCAGCG